>NC_058130.1:83267546-83453955 GCF_016433145.1 Gracilinanus agilis | reverse complement strand
TATATATATATATATATATATATATATATATCCTAGAAACTGGACAGCAAAGCTTGCTATTTTCAAGTTAGATCTATGATTCCATTGGTATAGCCCATGAAGGTGGTGTAGTGGATAGAGTGCTAGATCTGCAGTCAGGAAGAATCATCTTTCTGAGTTTGAACTAGTCTCAGACACTTACTAGCTAAGTGATCTTGGGCAAGCAAGTCATTAAACCCTCATTGTTTGCCTCATTTTTCTCATCTGTAAAATGAGCTAGAGAAGGCAATGGCAAACCACTCCAATATCTTTGCCAAGAAAACCCCAAATGGTGTCTTGAAGACTTGGACATAACCAAAAAAGACTCAGGGGTGGAGAAAGAAACTACCATTGCAAATCTGCTATTCCGGCTTTTATAGAGTTGTCTATGGCACTGGGGAAAGAAGTAAATTACTAAGTGGTCACCCAGACAGTATATAACAGAGGTGGACCTGGAACTTTCAATCTTCATAAGTCTAAGAGCATCTAGCTCTGTGCATACTCACTACACCATGCAGCTGAATTGCTAAGGAATAAAAAGTTTTCATTAAAAACCAAAAACAAATTCAAACCTGTGCCTACTAATAGAAATACACAACAGCAGCAAGCAACCCTAATAGATACATTTATTTTTCTTTAGTCTTAGCAGGATCCAACCTTTCTCAGTGAACTCAGTCCCATTTTTTCTTAGTTGCCCATTGTCCCCTAACTTTAACCACTTAACCATGCATTTAGGGTGAGACACTAAAGGCTGGAAGGAACTTTATCATCTGTAGTGAAGAAAATGACATTTCTCTCATAGCACATAAGCTTGTGATCAAAACTTGAGAACTTGGGGACAGCTGGGTAGCTCAGGGGATTGAGAGCCAGGCCTAGAGATGGGAGGTCATAGGTTCAAATCTGGCCTCAGACACTTCCCAGCTGTGTGACCCTGGGCAAGTCACTTGACCCCCATTGCCTATCCTTACCACTCTTCTGCCTTGGAGCCAATACACAGTATTGACTTCAAGATGGAAGGTAAGAATTTTAAAAACAAAAAAACTTGAGAACTTGCAAGAAAGCCTCTGAAGTCATCTAATTCTTATTTTAGAGGACTTACTAGAATTATGATTATAATGTGATTTGATACTCCCAGATGAGGAAACTCCCTTCACCAAATGCAGATGAGCACCTCCCTTGTAACTTCTATTCTTAGAATTACCTAGAGTATTATGTGACTGGTCTAGATTCATAGAGGACAGCCAGGTGCCACAGTGGATAGATCACCACCCCTGGAATTGGGACATACTTCCTAGCTATGTGATCCTGAGCAAGCCACTTAACTCTAGTTGCCTAGAAGTAGGTAACTATTATTATCCGCATTCTGCAGAGAAGAAAACTGAGGCTGGGGACTCCATGATTTGTGGGGCTATTAATGCTTGCCTGAGTAACTAACATCCAAACTAACCAGGTCTTCCTCATTCCAGGTCTGACACTATTCACTTCCATCTACTAAGCTGGGATGCCTGTCTTTTACAAGCCCTCCTGTGCCAACCCCTTTATTTTTCTACAAGAAACTGACCCCCAGAAAGGTGAAGGGACTTTTCCACAATGTGATAGTTGGTAACTGGCAAAGTTTAACTTCAAAAACACAGGTTTTCTTTCTGGGAACATACGTGATGCTCTCACCACTGGGCCACCTTGCCTCCCTGATTTCCATTATCAAATCCAAACTTTACCCCTGTTTTTTGAACTGCCTTTTCGTTTGTGCAGAGTACCGTGTGGGAGTGAGAAAAACAAATGTCTTTTGAATGACGATAGATGAAAAGAGAGAGAAAACAAGCGCAGGGAGGGCCCCTGGGCACCGCCAATGACAGGGCACTGGCCCATCCTCCGACGCTGCTAATGATTAACTGGAATGGCAAAATCGATGGCTCCAGCGCTTTATAAGGCCCGCGGCCCGGGACCCAGGCATAAACTTCTGGAATCCGCTGAAATCTTCTCGTAGAGTTTTCTCTCACATCTCTCTCGGTAATGACTGAAGCCTTGGCCCCGAGGTGCTGCCCCCGCCACTGCCCGCTGCTCCCCGTGTTCCTGCTCGCCTTCCTGTTCCACGTGTTGTCCGCCTCAGCGGCGGTGGAGGCCCCGCAGCCCCGGCAGTGTGCCCCCTGCACTCCCGAGAAGCTGACCCTCTGCCCGCCCGTACCCTCTAACTGTCCAGAGCTTGCTCGCCAGCCCGGCTGCGGCTGCTGCCAGATGTGCGCCTTGCAGCTAGGTGATGCCTGCGGTGTGTACACTGCACGCTGTGGCCAAGGGCTAAGCTGCCGGGCTCGCCCAGGTGAATCCCGGCCCCTGCATGCTCTCACACGGGGTCTGGGCGCCTGCATCCGGACAATAGATGCGGAAGGATCAGAAGACTCGGAGGCTTCAGGTAACTCCCCCTCCATCCCCTCCTCTTTTGGATTCGTCCCTTACCCAGCACCCCTCACACGTCTCAACTTTTCTACTTTCCATTTCCTGCATCCCCACGTTCTGTGCCTTCAAATTCCCTGCTTCCCCACATTCCCTATATCTCCGCCTTACCGACTCACCCATATTTCCTGAATTCCCACATTCCCTGATGCCCCACAATCCCTCCATCCCGCCTTCCCAGCATCTCCACATGTCCTGTGTCTGCACAGGCCCTTCCAGCACTATGCAAGATACCTAAGACAGATGAGTCCCTTGGGGAGGTCAAGGAGAACAGTGGAAACATTAATTGGGCAGGAACATGGGGAAAGTGAACTGGGCGCCTGTCAAGAGCCTGAGAGGATGCCCTCGCTTTTCTAAATACCGAGGATGTGAATATATCCTGCAGAACCCAGATCAAATGCGTCTGGAATTTGCTTTGTATATGTGTGGAGTGGTTACACTATGTGCTCAGTAGATGTTTATAGTACATAATGTTAGAGTTTAGGCTTACATCGCACTTCCATTCATGTACCATATAAAAGCGCCCGGGGTGTTTATGTTGCACCTTTTTTCCTGAGAACTTGACAATCGGATTCTTTACTTACTTAAGCAGTGATTTATTTGTAGTGGGGAGTGAAGGAAATGCCTCCTCCTTGCCCCTACACTTCATATCTCCCCATCTGGGCTTGATTCACATCCTGTGTAATTCTTGGAGAAATCCCATAACTAAACTGGATAAGAATCTGAGTCAGAGCTTGCAGCTTGTCTCTAAGAAGTTACTCTACTCTCCAAGGAGAGGAACATGTTTCTACTTAGATTTGATTCTGTGGTCTACCTAGGGCGGCAAAATTCAGAGGGCCCTGTAAATATCAATTTAGAGCTGGGCCTGGAGAGGACTTCTAGTTCACACCTTTAATTTTCCAGATGAGGTAACTGAGGCCAGGGAAGCTTAAATGATCTGCCCAATATCAGGAGAATAGTTAGCATCTCAGACAAGATTTGAACCCAGAGCCTCTGACTCCAAAGCAGTTTTTCCTCCACTGCTATTTTTTTTTTTGGACAGGAAGTGGTGGAGAGGGTATTCATCTTGGAGAGGTAAAGTAACTGTTACTTTATTCTCCTCAAGGTGAGGCAAATAGCTGAATGATACCTAGAGAAGAACCAGTTTCTCTTAGTGTGCTGTTACAGATCATCTCATCTCTCTAGTTATGCTGAGCCAAACTATTGAATTCTCTCTCTAAGATAACTAGTGATTTAGCTTCCACCTGACCTATTTGACCCTTTTCTCTTCTTTGGCTCCAAAAATTTCCTAAGGAAAATAATTAATTTTGAGCAAAACATGAAGCAACGGAATGTGGGAAGAATACCCAGCAAAGAGGAAGTGGACTTGGGTTTTATTCCCAGTTTGTCCAGGAGTAGCCATTGCATTACCACTCTGGACTTCAGTTTTCTAATCTGCCAAAGGATAGGCTTAGATTAAGCAATTTCCTAAGACCTTGCTAGCTGTCCCTCCCTCTTCCCCCCACCCCACCCCACACATTGGCAGCCCTCACACACTAAATCAAAAAAAGAAATGAAGCAATTATCTAGATATTTCAAATAAAGTGTGAGGGATGGACTTATGAGTGTTCACAATATTGTTGTAAATTCAACTGGCCAATATGAGGTGTCTAGACTAGCTCATTTGACTTAAAAGTAAGTAGTAGATAACTGGATGAAGTAAAGGGATTCTAGATGTCACATATAGATATAGATAGATAGATAGATAGATAGATAGATAGATAGATAGATAGATANACATATAGATATAGATAGATAGATAGATAGATAGATAGATAGATAGATAGATAGATAGATAGATAGATAAAGGGAACTGAGTCTGACAAAGTCAGTGTTTATTACCCAGAATCATAAAGATTATGTGTGTGTGTGTTTGATTCTCCCACTGCTTCTACTTTTCTCAACAATATAGAGACTAAATTCATTTCTTCCTAAACCAACTAGAAAAGGGTAGAGAATTAGGCCATGAATTCACTCCCAAATAGACTTAGGATCATAGAAACAGATTATTGTGACATGGCCAGGAGGCCATGTCTAATTCATGATGTCCTTTCCAAAATTACCCCAACAAGATCTCCCCCACTATAGCACCAGTCATCATCTCAGCATCATTGTGATGTGAGGTTTTTTTATGCTCTTTTCTGTAGCAGTGCAAACCTGGTTTAATTGCAAAGGAACTACCACATGAAATGGAAGGCAGAGAAAAGGATTAGGATTTTTAAAAAATATTTTACCAAAATGCTATTTATTTTTTGCTACATTGTTAATTATATTAGAAAGTAAAATCAATCTCCTTCTATAGGCACCAGATGTTGAGAAGGAAGTTTAATTATCCTTCTCTATAGATCTGGCAATGGTCACATTAAGAACACAAAATAATATGTTATGTGGTTAGACCTTTTCTACAGTCTACTGTGGGAGGAAACAGTGAATCCTGTTTAGGAAAAAACAAAAAATAGTACTTAAGACTATATCCTACATGACCATGATGATCTTTGAAAAAAGGGTATGGAGAGACAAATCACAGATTTGACTAAACATTTACTTTTAATTTTATAGATGCCAAGACTCCTGCAGTTCCTGAAAACACAACCCCAGAGAGTACAGAGATGACACAAGAGCAACTTCTGGCTAATTATCATTTGGTCTTTCCCCCAAACGAGGAAAGATCCATCCTTTGGAATGCCATCAGCACTTATGAAAATATAAAATCCAAGAAAATCTCTGACATAAAGAAATGGAAGGTAATGGACCCTTGGTAACATTTCCTTAGAACATTGGCCTACACATAAGCCCCTTATAGCATGTTCTTCCTTTTCACAGTTCACTTTTCCTTAAAAACCCAGCTTCTTTATTCATACTTGAATGTACTTCGGGGCTGGGAGGAAATCACCTATCTGGAAGGGACTTTGGGGACAATCTAGTTCTACTTCCCTATAGATGAAGAAAAACAGAGTAAGATATTGTGTGATTTGTATATTCAGTTTCTTCATGTTTTCAGATAAGTATTTACACTAAAACAGTATTTAACTCAAAGATCTAGATTTTTCCAAATGAAACTCATGAAGACATTTGATTTTCTTCAAAATATTTTGTAACTGCACAATGATCAAGAAGTAAAAGAAAAAATCAAGAGAATTATGATGGATTCTCTAGCTGACAACTTTATACATGGTTATATTTGGAAACAGTTTCCATTTTAGGAGCAAAAGATGATTATTGTTTCAAATTCAACTGTTTACAGGTATAGGGATTCCTCTTGTGGACACTTCTGGCACTGATATAGATTGGAGACTTCAAAATCTATAGGTTTTATATTTCTAAAATTAAAATCTAAAATTTAAAATCTTAGAAAACTGCCAGAATCCGGGAGAAATGTAAGTAATTTGCTCATGGCACACTATCAGAAGCAAGATTTGAATCTGTCTTACTGACTCCCATATTGGTCATTCATCTCCTATGACATTCTACCTACCAATAACCGTTATGTGTATATTGGTTCAAATATAGCCTAAACTCCCATTATGAGTTGCCTTTATCAAAAAAATTTAGTCATACATTGAAAAATAATACTAACAGATGTAGTCAAGGTTTGGGGTAAACCAGATGTGTAAGACAATCAGGGGAGAATGTATGTGCACACATGTAGATTTGTAGCCTCTTTAGTAACCTCTTTTGTGACCAAGAGTTCTAGTGCCAGGTTTTTCGGGGCTTTTAGAATGGAGACCACGCACATTAAAAGAGAAGTACATATGCGAATTTGAGTAAAGCACCTGCTTAATTAGGAAACCGAAAGCTTAATGTACTATGGAAGGTCATATTTCAAAAAAACACCACACGAGGGAGACAAAGAACAGGAATTGGAATGGAAAAAAAATCTTGTCTATTGAAAAGGAGTTCAGCTTGTGCTCACCACTGGATATTGACATGTAAAATGTCTGTATTATGTGTGCCATGCCTGGGTAATTTCATTACCTTGTTTTGTTTTGGCTTGTATAATTCAGATATTATCCAAGTATGCCCCGATTTCCACTTGACTGAATATTTAGAGAAGCCTCAGTTAAGGCATGGTTTCATTGCACTGTTACCTTTTTTGAATGGCTATTAAAGGCCACTGTGACAAGAGATAATTTTTCCCTTCTACGTCTGGCCTGTAATAGAGAAAGTCAAGCCAACATCAGGTGTGATTTAAGTTTAAAATGTAGCTTATCCAAATCTGGCCTCAGACACTTCCTGATTGTGTGACCCTAGACAAGTCACTTGACCCCCATTGCCTAGCCCTTACCAGTCTTCTACCTTAGAGCCAATACACAGTATTGATTCCAAGACAGAAGGTAAGGGTTTAAAAAAGTAAATGAAAATAAAAACAAAATATAGCTTATCTCAAGTAAAAAACAAAACAAAACAAAACAAAACAAAACAAAACAGAACAGATAATCCATCAGAGAATAAAGGTATTTTTGCAGGGAATGAATGAATGTCCCATCTGGTTATGGTTCCCTTTTGAATAGATTTCTATACTTCCAACAATGATCTTAAATTCGTTTTTATCATGTCACTTATCCTTCCATCAACATTATTCTTTCAGGAACCATGTCAAAGAGAATTGTACAAGGTGTTGGACAGATTAGCCAAAGCCCAGCAGAAGGCAGGAGAAGAAATTTACAGATTTTATCTTCCTAACTGCAACAAAAATGGATTTTATCACAGCAAACAGGTACGTGGTGTTCTACTCTTACCAAGAGCTTGAAAGTATCCTTTTAAAAAGGACCTGATAAGCTGCTCTCAGTTCCCATTGTGATCCCTCACCTTTATCTTCAGATGCTTAAAAGATACCTCAAGGAACCATAGATGCATGCTTTCAAATAGCGCACCTCTGAATATAAAATCAATATGGGAAACGAACCTCCCATCCTGAAGAGTAGTCTAATATGGGTGAGAGAAGGAGCTGTAATTGCTTCTATGTAGGGAGCTACCACTGAGGGAACACCCTTTGTCAAGGCAGAATGCAGTCCATCTTGGTGCCCATAGACAGGTCATCTAATTTCTGTGGACCTTAGTTTCTAGCTCTAGGTTCTAGACTCTATGGCTTCTTTAATTCCATCCAAATCTAGATCTCTTCTCCTATGACCCTGTAGTCTAAAACACGAAGTTATCTACAAGGAGTTGTCAGAGGCACATAAAAGTTAATCACTTGCCCAGTGTTCCAAAGCTAATGTCAGAGAAAGAATCTGAACCCAAGTCTTTCTGTTTCCAAATTCAGCACTCTGTGGCTTGGCCACATTGCCCAACCATAGTTTAATAATAATAAACAAAAATAACTTCCAGAGTTGAATATAATAATGATATTTTTGAGAGACAAGTACTCAGGAAAACAGAAATAAATATCTGCCCAGAGAGGAAAATGAAGTGAACATTTATTGAATTCAAATTAAGCATTTTTTTTGCTACCTATACAGACATACACATTCTAAGGGGTTTTATTGGGGGAAAAAATCTAGACGCCACTTCTTATAGCAAGTAATAAATCCCTTAAAGTCTGCACTTAAATGCAATTAATTGGATATATGAATTCTGGGTCTTATTCCTCTGCTTCACCCATGACAAACTGCTAGACAATATAACAGTCATGTGGTTGCTCTGTTTCAGTTTCTTCATCTGCAGAGTAGAATTTATCTGCCCCAGGGGAATGGCACACAGTCACTCCATTGGGGTATCAGAAACTCTTGGCATTCCTTACCTTGAGCCACATTGAAACATGGTCAGACATTTCAGCAATCCCTGTAGCATGGGTGGCCCTGTGCCCATTAAAAGGTTCCTCTTACATCAGAAGCTATCACATCCTCCTGGATCTCCCAGTCTCTGGCTTCTGACAGTGTCCTTTGTGACAATGACCACATTGTCATAAAATTTAATGACTATTTATCAAGTACTTACTATGTGCAAAGCCTCGTGTCAGATACATCAGGGGATGCAGAAAGATAAATCATGACCCCTGCCTTCAGAAGGAGCTCAAAGGATGGAGGAAACATCACACCTGCAAATAGATAGCCAGAATACAAAATAGGAGGCAAACAAATAGTTCCCTGATGACATCTTTTTTTTTAAACCCTTACCTTCTGTGTATTGGCTCCTTGGTGGAAGAGTGGTAAGGATGGGCAATGGCGGTCAAGTGACTTGCCCAGGGTCACACAGCTGGGAAGTGTCTGAGGCCAGATTTGAACCTAGGACCTCCTGTCTCTAGGCCTGACTCTCAATCCACTGAGCTACCCAGCTGCCCCCACTCTGATGACATCTTGCTCTCTACTTGTTGCATAATTCTTCATTTGCAATATTCTGCAACCTGCTCAAAACATGAATTTGGTCCAAACCTTTAAGTAAATTTGCATAAGAAACTTCCAGTATGAAAATTCCCTCCACTAATGTAGATCAGTACCTTTTCTGCAACATGTAAAGTTACTGTAAAAAGAGAGGCTTGGGGGCAACTAGGTGGCTCAGTGGATTGAGAGTCAGACCCAGGGATGGGAGGTCCTGGGTTCAAATATGAGCTCAGTCACTTCCTAGCTGTGTGACCCTGGGCAAGTTACTTAACCCCCATTGTCTAGCCCTTACCACTCTTCTGCCTTGAAACCAATGCACAGTATTGATTCTAAGACAGAAGGTAAGGGTTGAGAGAGAGAGAGAGAGAGAGAGAGAGAGAGAGAGAGAGAGAGAGAGAGAGAGAATATCAAGCTTTTGTGGGATTTTAGAACAGGGATAATCAGAGGGAGGTAGAAACATTTCAGGTGGACCTTGAAGGAGGAGCAGCTAGGTGGCACAATGGCTAGAACACTGGATTTGGAATCAGGAATCTAGAAAAGTCATCTTCCTGAGTTCAAATCTGGCTTCAGACACTTACTAGCTATGTGGCCCTGGGCAAGTCACTTAACCCTGTTTGCCTCAGTTCCTCATCTGTAAAATGAGCTGGAAAAGGAAGCAAATGGCAAACTGCTCTAGTATCTTTGTCAAGAAAAAAACCCCAAATGGGATCATGAAGAGTTGTACATGTCTGAAACAATTGAACAACTGACGGATGAACGAGTTAGATAAGCAGAGATAAGTTGGCAAAGGCATCTGGAACAAAGGGTACAGTGTATAAAGAGTCTATGCAAACTCTTGAAAACATGTTTGAAAAATGATAAATAACTTATCTGGAGCCCAGGGTGTGTAAAGTCATTAGACTGCATGTCAGAATATAGACTTGCTACAATCTTTGCTTTACATTGAGGAATGTTTTTTGAAAATATGGCATTACAGTTCTTTATGTTGTTATTACATATTGTCACCACAGGTAAAAATAGAGAGAGGTGACTTTTATTATGAGAATGTCAAGATTTAGTAAGGTAACCAGGAGTATCAACTCCCTTATTGGGCCCTTACTCCAGCCTCTACACCGAGGCCAAAAATAGCCACTGCCTCCAAGGAGATAGATATATTTCTAGTGTCCAGAGCTGGAATTCAAGAGCATATATTATTCAACCGAAGTGAAGGGATGTCTAGGCTAATACATTACTTAAACTCAGCAAATATCTGCTCTGGACCTGACACGAAAGCTTGTCTACAGTCTAGAATTTGGAGTTTGAAAAGTGTTTGCCCAATATTATCAATGGGGGCTGTCTTCCGGACCAGCTCACAAAAACGTATTTGTCATAATTATGATAACCGTATTTTAGGAACTCCAAATTATTTTTTGACAAAGGAAATTCTTTCTATTATTTAAATGAGTAGAATCTGTAGTAATAAAGTTATAATCTCTTTTACCCACTTATATTCACGAGAAAGACATGGCAGAAAGTCTTAAAGAGTTTCTAAGGGGCTTATCTTGCTGCCATCATTGAAAATGTTGTTTTGTGAATCTTGTTCTAGTGTGAGACTTCTCTAGAAGGTGACCCTGGCCTGTGCTGGTGTGTCTACCCCTGGAGTGGAAAAAAGATTCCTGGCTCACCGGAGATAAGAGGAGACCCTGGCTGTCATCAGTATTTTAATATGCATAATTGAAAATGTATTCTTTGCATCAATTTAAATGAGAATTTTTTTAACACTGTACACTCTATTTATACTCAACTCTTTACACATACATGCACACACACAAAGAGTATATATTTTATATATAGCAACTACTTTTGTACTCCACGGGATATGTAAAGCTGTTGGATTATTTATTTCACAGTAAATTTATTTTTTTCTACACAGTAACTTTGGTACTGTTAATTTATATATCACAAACTACTGCATAATTTTATATTGTAAATAGTTGTATTTTTGTTCTTTAAAATATGTGGAATATATCCTTTTTTTTAAAGAGCCTAGAAAAAAATTGACTAGAATAATACAAATCAATAAGCTTAAAATTATGAGAAAGTTGGCATTCAATTGAAATGTGTAAAAATAATTTTAAGAGCTTTTTAGAAAATAGATTTAACTCTTGACCTTCATACCAGAATTTGATGTTAATTTAAGATGAAATGTAAACTTAGATTAAATTGGTAAACCTCAATAAACTTTTGTCTTATATTATAGCTGTATAGGCACTGGATATATTGTATTGTATGTAGTACATAAACACATTTTGGAATAAAATTTTCACACATAAATATTATTAGTGTATTTATTCTATTAATGGGATGGAGAAGTAACATGTGATAGTAGATAGAAGGCTAGCCTTGGATTCCTGAGGCTCTGGTTTAAGTTCTGCCCCTGACACATACTTAGTGGTTTGACCAAAGACAAATCCTTTAACCTCTGGGTAACCCCAAGCTATACTTTACATGTTGCAGAAGGGGTGCTAATCTACATTGGTGGAGTGAGTTTCCATACTGGACATTTCTGACACAATTTTACTAACAGGGGAACCAACTTCATGTTTTGAGCAGGCTATAGTATATTACAAATGAAGAATTATACAAAAATAGTGTGCAAAATATCATTAGAGAAATATATGGCAGGGATGAAAAAGAGTTGTTCAAGGATATAAAGAGAATTCAAGTAAGATTTGGCTGGCTTGTGGAAAACTCTGTGGTGAACTTAAGGAAACATAAAGAAGAGTCACACAAAAGTGACTAGCATAAATGTGTGCGTGGAGGTGGTTTGATATTGAAGGGAAACATAACTAGGAGATCAGAGATCCATTAGAATATAAATATACTCTAATTCGCTTCCTTGGAATATCAAAGTATATTTTTTAATTTTTTTATTTTAAGAACAAATTGTCACATAAGTTTTCTGTCTCCCTCCCTTTTTGTGGAGCTGGCAAGCAATTTAATTGGGATGTATTATCATGTAAAACATACTTATTTCCATATTATTCATTTTTGTAAGTAAATAATCTTATAAAACCAAAACCTCAAAATATATACCCAAATAAGCAAGTGATGAATCATATATTTTCATCTGCATATCTACTCCAACAATTCTTTTTCTGGAGGTGGATAGCATTCTTTTTTATGTCCTCAGAATTTTCCTGGATCCTGAGGGACTTATGAGAAAGAATACTATCCACATCCAGAGAAAGAACTGTGTAGGTAGAAACACAGAAGAAAAACAACTGCTTGATCACATGGGTCGATGGGAACATGATTGGGGATATGGACTCTAATGGATCACCCTAATGCAAATATTAATAATATGGAGATAGGTCTTGATCAATGGCATATTTAAAACCCAGTGGAATTACTCCTTGGCTATGAGTGGGGGCAGGGAGGGGAGAACATAAATCATGTAACCATGGGAAAATATTCTAAGTTAACTAAATAATAATTTTCAATTAAAAAAAAAAAAGAATTGTCCTGAATCATTGTATCTCTGCTAGTAGCAAAGTTTGTCACCTTTGATAGTTCCACAATACTGCAGTTACTATGTATAAAGTTCTCCTGGTTCTGCTTATTTCACTTGCATCAGTTCATGTAAGTCTTTCCAGCTGTTTCTGAAATCATCTTGTTCATCATTCCTTAAAGCACAATAATATTCCATCACCATCATATACCACAATTTGTTCAGTCATTCCCCAATTGAGGAACATCCCTTTAGTTTCCAGTTCTTTACCACCACAAAAAGAGGAGTTATACATATTTTTGTACAAATACTTTCCCATTAAAAAAAATCTTTTAGAGGGGGCAGCTGGGTGGCTCAGTGGGTGGAGAGTCAGGCCTAGAGACAGGAGGTCCTAGGTTCAAATCCAGCCTCATACACTTCCCAACTGTGTGACCCTGGGAAGGTCACTTGACCCCCATTGCCCACCCTTACCAATCTTCCACCTACGAGACAATACACAGAAGTACAAGGGTTTAAAATAAATAAATAAATAAATAAATCTCTTTGGGATACAGACCTAGTGGGTGGTATTACTGGCAGAGTATATTTAAATAAAGTTATCCAGGTGTATATTATTTATCTTTTCTTCTGTAAAAAAAGTTTCTCTTCCCTCCTCTCCTTTCCTCCGCTACCTTCTCCCTCCTCCATTTTTTCTCCCTCTTCCTCCTTCTCTGTATCTCTATCTCTATTTCTGCCCTCCTCTTCCCCCCAGTCTTTTCATACTTTTTATCTTCTGGTGTACTTAGATCAATGCCTAGTTCCGCTATAAAAATGGATGTTTACTGACTTCTGTGAATCCCATCCCACATCCTTTACAGGTACAAAAACCTGTGGACTACCTTCACTTCCCATTTTGGAGCCAGGAAACTCCCAACCAGGAAGTAGAACTTCATACCACAAAGGACCTGACTGTGCTGCAGGGAAGACCATAGGGCCAGCCTGCAGTGCTCTGGGGCAAACAAACTACAGAGAAATGAGTTTCCTCTCTCAGTCCCGGTGTCTCTTACATTCTGAGGCCTTTTATGAAGGAATTCCTCTAATCCTATAGCACCAGACTAGTAGTCTTGGATGGTCATTATATACTACTTATTCATCTCCTCATCAGATAATTAGTATTTTTAATCTAAGTTTATGTCTATATAATATTAAACATTATTTAAAATTAATATTAAACTATGATTAATTATAATGTTAATATAACATTGTTATTCTACTTCTTTCTTGTTCTCTACTAGCTCCATTCCTATTGTTTATAAATGTACTCAGATTTTTGTGATAATTTTGAAAAATAAATTCCTTTCCTTCCAAGCTGTTTTGAAATTTTAAAGGACCCAAGGATAGTCCCCTCCTAATGCTTTTCAACATTTTGCTTTTTGTTCTTTATCATCTCTAAACAGCAGAATTAAAAGCAAAGGATAGAATCACAATGAGAATTATTTAATTTTAATGTCAGGAAAACCTGTTAATGATGTCCAGAAGTGGAATGAACTGGTTAGGTAGCCTGTGGTATCCTTTCATTGGAGGTCTTCAAACTAAGGCTGAATGGCCACTTGATGTACATATCATTGAAAGGATCTTGAGCTGGCTCTGTGTCAGACTAGTTAACCACAGTTCTATGTTGCTTGGGTTTTTTTCTTCTTCTTCTTTTTTTTTTTTTGGGTAGCTGCATCTTCTATTTCTTCTAACATTCACCCAGAAATCTTTGGTGTGGCTTAGATATATAGAGTAAACTAACAGAGAGGGCCCCAAAACCCAGTTCTATAGATTTGTTACACAAAAAGAATAGAATAATATCCATCTTCAAAAATGGAAGAGGGAATATTTCAGAAACACATTATAATAAAAATGTGACTGAGTTTAAGATAAGGATGACAAGGTAGAATAAACTATTGTGATTATTTTAAATTATCCTATATTTTAGAGCAGGTGGATGGCTCAGTGGATTAATAGGCTTAGAGATGAGAGGTCCTGGGTTCAAATTTGACTTTAGACATTTCCTAGTTCTGATTCTGGCCAAATCACTTAAACTCCATTGCCTAGCCCTTACCTCTCTTCTTCCTTGGAAGCAATACACAGTATTGATTCTAAGCTAGAAGGTAAAAGTGCTTTTAAAAATATATATTCTATACTACTTACAGAGAAATTTATATCACAAATAGCCACTTCAATGAACAGCCTGGTTCAACTAAAGATGCCTACTTAGCAAATAATCTATGACTTTACATAAAAGAAATAGTTTCCTCTAGTTAAAGTACAATGTGACAATAGAATCACAGCTCCAGTCCTTTTTTTCTGATGTAAGATGTAGCATAATTCTGACAAATAATTTTAATAAACAACTTTTGTTTCTTCACATGGGTAGGTATTTGTGTGCCTATATACACACATGTGTATATGTTTATAGGTTGCATTTCTATGAGTGTTTGTGTGTGGGGGGGTGTATTGTGTAGTATATGCATGTGTGTACACATACATGGATATGTATTGGCTATGTGAACCCTGCCTCTATTTGAAAGGAGTTCTGCCTCTGCTTAAACTAATGCTACTATGGTGCTTCAGGGGAAATGTAATATTAAGGGAAATTATTTTCTAAGTGTATATAAACTATCATTTCTAATTTTCACTTGACACTCATACTTCGTAAAAGAATGTAGCTAACTACATGGTACTGATGTGTTTCTTTTAAAGTAGGATGAATAGAACAAACTAGATTAAAAAAGAACAATAACTGATTGATTTTTATAACTCACTGTCTGATATCATAAAACTATAAACCAGGAAAGAATCTCGATTTGAAAAGAACTCTTGGGAAAACTGCAAAGGAGTTTAGCAAAATCAATAGTCAAATGAACAATCAAAGGAAGCAAAGAAAGGAAAGAAGAAAGGGAGGAAAGAAGAAAAGAAGAAAGGAAGGGAGGGGGAAAAGAAGGAAGGAGGGGAGGGGGAAAGGAAGAAAAGAAGGAAGCAAAACCTCTAAGAAAAAGCAAAAAAAATGCAAAAAACATGGCAGATTGTGAAAATGACACTTGTTTACATTATGAAAGCTGAAAGAAGAAAGCAGAGTTATTGTTACACTTCAGCTGGAAATGCATATATTGGGTTACTCAATTTTTTTGCCTCTCTGAGTATATCCTTGAATGATCATCAAAGCCTGAGTATTGATTTCGGAATTTGTAAAAATAAGAAGCTGGGAGAGCCTTCTGGGTAGAGATCTGGCTTTATTGTGACAGGAAAATCACAAGGCTAGGGCCTGCAGGTTTCCTCCCAGTTCAAAACCTGAGACCCTGACCATCGACACTGAAAGGTTTTTAAAGGCAAAAAGAGGAATTTACAGAGTGGGGGTAAAGATTTACAGGGGTCATCCTTGGCATGGACAGGTCAGACATTTTAACCTGGGCTTCTTCACTGCTCATTCTGACATAGTACATCCTAACTCCTAAGAGCTCTCTAGGGTCCTAGGGCTCCAAGGTTCCAGTCCTCTGAAGGATCCTATCCTCCATGACCTTTCTGGTTCTTATAGCCTTTTATATGAATTGGTTTGACATAAAGTACTTTATAAAATAGATTCATACACCAAGGATTAACATAGTAACTCACTTATGATTAACATGTTTAAAATTGCTATAATAATACACATACTACTTAATTTTATTGTTGAATAACTTGTTGTTTTATAACTTGACCCACCCCTGAATCCCTCCACTTTTCCAGTCTTATACCTTATAAACTTACCATATACTCTTCCATCCAGTGACACTGATCTCTTGGCTCTTCTGTGAATGAGCCACTCCATTACTTGGATACAGGCATTTTTTTCTGGCTACTCTCCTTACCTGCAAAACACTCTCTCATCATCTCTGCCATATGGCTTCTCTGACTTCCACTTTAAGACCTCATCTTCTATGGAAAGCTTTTCCCAAACTCACTAGAATTGTGCCTTCCCTTTGGTTTATATCCTATGTATTATGCCCTACGTATCTACAGATAGCTCATTTGTACATATTAGTTTGCATGTTGTCTCCTCCATTAGACTGTGAGCTCCCTTATGTCAAGGACTGTTTTTTGCCTTTCTTTGGCTTCCCAGCACATGGAATAATCCCTGGAACACAGTAGTCACTTAATAAATGCTTAATGACCAACTAGGTCATATCAAAGGGGAAGGCACTAGCAACTAGAGGAATTAAGTTAGGGTTCCCGTAAGAGGTGGAAACCACACTGAACACTAAAAGAAGCCAAAGATTCTACAAAGTGGAGATGAGAAGAGAGTTCATCTGGGCATCAGGCATGACTTATGCAAAACTCCAAAGATAGGAGATGGAGTGGTGTATATGAGGAAGAGCAAGAAGGCCAGTCTGGCTGGAGTGTACAGTGCATGGAGGTGATTAATGTACCATAAGCTTGGAAAGGCAGGTTGGACCTTGTAAATTTTTTTCTTCTCAGTCCTTAAATTCTAGCCAAGAATTTCTCTGTAACCTTCCATTCTTATTTATAATTCTTCTTCTACACATAAGCCAGATGTCTCTTCTTCACAAAATGGAGCAGGTCCAGAGAAGATTGAATAAGAATGTGAAAGGACTCCATACCATACCATAAGAGGATTGATTAAAGTATTTTAATATGTTTAGCCTGGAGAAGAGAAGACATATGACTAATGTCTTCAAATATTTGAAGATTTCTCATGTGGAAGAAAGATCATCTTTTGTTGTTTGTTTGTTTGTTCTGGCCCCAGAACTAGAAGTTTAAGTAAACATAATTTAGCTTTTTTTTTTTTTTTTTAGGAAAATCCTCATAACAATTAGAGCTATCCACAAGTGGGGAAATCTGCTTCAAAAGTAGCTAAGTGTTTTGTCTTTAAGTAGATTCAGTCATCCAACAAGTATTTATTAAACACCTACCAAATGTCAGATACTAAATTCTAGGGATACAAGAAATAGGTAAGAGAAACTCAATCCCTGTTCTTAAGGAGTGCATAGTCTAATGGAGGAGACAACATGGAAAGAACTATATATATATAAACAAGATGTATACAGGAAAAAAAATTGAGATAATTACAGAGGCTAAGCATTAAGATTAAGTAGGACAGGAAAAGGCAGAAGATGTGTCCTTAGCAAGGACTTGAAGAAAACTAGAGGAGCCAGAATGAGAAAGGAGAAATTCCAAACATGATGGACAACCAATGAACATTCCCAGAGCTAGGAAACTGGAATATCTTGTTCAAAGAATAGCAAGGAAGCCAGTGTTATCATATTGTAGAGCAAATAGATGAAGTGTACAAAAAATAGCAAGGTAGGAGGAGGTTAAGATATGGAGGGTTTTGCATACCAAACAGGACTTTACATAAGTTCCTAGAGGTGATAGGAAACCACTAATATTTATTTAATAGGCAGGATGATGTGGTCAGGTATGCAAGAGAAATTTGATAGCCAAGTGGAGGCTGGGCTGGAGTGGAGAGAGAGTTGGGGCAGGCAGACCCACCAATAGGCTCTTGCAATTCTTCTGACATGAAGTAATGAGGTCCTAAGAAAGGGTGGTAGAAGTGTCAGAGGAGAGTTAACTAAATCACAGAACCTCAGAGTTGGAAGAAAACTTAGTAGCAATTCCAGCCTAACCCATACTTGACTAAAAATCCCTCTTATGATATCCCAAATAATCATTCTAATTTTTCCTGAAAACCCTGAAGCGATAGAGATCTAATGCCTTTTTGAGGTTGTCCATTCCCCATTGACACAGGTCTCCTTGTAAGGAAACTTGCCTTCTGTCTCTTTGAACTCTATCTCTCTGAAATATATACCTGTTTGATCTCGTTTTTCCTCTATGAATAAGCAAAATAAATCTGATCCTTTCTTTTAGAAGATGACCTTTTAGATACTTGAAGACAACTAACATACTGCTACTGTCTTCCATAGACTAAATATTTTCTTTCATCAATTTCTTTCATCATATTTAATGCAAAAAATACTAAAACACAAAAAGATCCATAAGCATATGTTGACACAATTCAAAACATTATTCACTAACTTAACTTGGAAATATTGTTATAATCTTTTAAAACTTTGATATCTAAAACTTCTTGTTCAGTCACGTCCAATTCTTTGAAATCCCATTGGATTACATTTTCTTGGCAAGAATATTAGAGTGGTTTGCCATTTCCTTCTCCAGAGGATCCACCAGATCCTTTTGTTAGGGAATCAGAGGCTAAGTGACTTGCCCATGGTAGTCACATAGCTAGGAAGTATCTAAGGCCAGATTTGAACTTGAGTCTTCCTGAATCCAGGCCCACACTCTATCTATTGAGCCATATTTACCTTTACTTAAACCCTGTCAGAATATTGAAGTTGGTGGACTTGTTGATTAGATATTTTAATTTCAGAGTACTCAGCTCTGCATGATAGCAAAACCTTCTATTATATGCTGATAAAACAGGCTAGACTTGGACTAATTCTCTCTGCAGTTGTCTTATCCAGTGCAGAAGCCACTGCCTCTGGCCAGCTGTATTCACTGGATACAGAATTTTCAGTCCACTCAAAGTTGTCAGGAAGCTTGGACACTATCCTAAGGTAGATGCTTGGTCTATTCAGAAAAGGAAATGCAAAGCAAGGAGGAGTAGAAGGATAGGGAAAGAGCAGAGCCAATCCTCCTCCCTTGACCTCCTCACAAGGACAAGGACTCTAGAGACAGAAAGCTGGTCAATCTGTCAGTCAGTTAATAAACATTTATTAAGGACATCCTCTGTGCTGGGCACTTTGAATGAAGAAAAGAACTGTAAAAGGCTATTATTCCCCTGGAGCTCTCAGTCTAATAGGGGACACAACATGCAAATGGCATAGCACAAACAAGATAGAGGCAAAAAAATAGAACAAAGGCATCACGTTAAGTAAGATTGGAAAACGCTTTTTACAAAAAGTAAGATCTTAGTTCGGACTTAAAAGAAGCCAGGGAAGCTAAGAGGCAGAAATGAGGAGGGAGAGAGCATTCCGGGCATGAGAGACAGACTGCTAAATATGAGAGTCTAAACAAAAGCCTGAGCCAGAAGCTGTGTTTTCTTTCTTTTAACTGATGTAGCTCACTACTCCTGTTGTCCCTTTCCTTGGGACTGAAGGGGACCACAGACCATTCAGGGTTTTACCACGTCAAACCCAAATTTCAAGTCCTTTTGGTGGTGCTGGGGCCACTGTGTGGCCAGAAGCAGCCAGAGATTGTGTCATCTCCGAAGTACCAGAATGCTAAATTACATATGTGGTTTGCAGACAAGGGGCAGCCAAGAGTCAGTGGATAGAGTGCAGGACTTGTGGTCAAAAAACTCTGAATTCAGTCCTTCCTCAGGCATTATTTACTTCACCCTGGGCAAGTCACTTCATCTCTTTCAGCCTTGATTTCCTCATTTGCAAAATGGGGATATAAGAACAGTGCCTGCTTCACTGAGTGTATTTTAATAAGATGATGCAAGGAAAGTACTTTGCAAACTTGAAAGGCCTATAGATGTTAATTATTATTCTTAATTTTATTCTTAACTATTTGCCAGAAAAAGGCAAGGTGTATCTCTGCAGGATCTTAATAACCCATAGTACACATGACTACATGAAGGATCTCTAAGAAGGGATACCTAGCACAGGGTATGACATGGTAGGACAACGGAAAGCAAACACACAGTATTATTGTCAGGACTCAAAGGTCTTGATAAGTTATCACATTTTTCTTAATCTAATAACATGAAATAAACCAGGCATCAACTTAAGTCTTTCAAGTAAGTACAAAAATTAGCTTCCCTAGGTTCAAATCCGGCCTCAGAAACTTCCCAGCTGTGTGACCCTGGGCAAGTCACTTGACCCCCATTGCCCACCCTTACCACTCTTCTACCAAGGAGCCAATACACAGAAGTTAAGGGTTTAAAAAAATTAGCTTCCAAAATATAAAATTGGTGAGGCGTAAATGAATAGAAGTTATTCTGAAAATGATCTCAGTGTTTTATTGAACCTAGAGCTCATTATGAGTCAATAGTGTCATACGGCAATTTTTTAAAACCTTGTCAGAACTCATCTGGTGTGTTCTGTTCAATTCTGGCCTCCACTGTTGAAGACAGTCATTGATAGGCTGAACAGTACCTAGAAGGGAGCAGCAAAGAGCCTTGAGTTACATATGAAGATTTCTTGACATAACTGGGCATGTCTGCCCCAGGAGAAGAGTTGGAGGCAGGCTAGGGAAGAACATATTACCTCTATTTAAGCATTTCAAAGTCTGTCATCTGGATAATCATCATCATCATCAACATTTTAATAATGGCTACTATGTGCCAGTACCATACTAAGCACTTTTCAATTATTATGCCCTTTGATCCTCACGATAACGTTGGGAAGTAGGTCATATTATTATCATCATTTTATAGATGAGGAAACTGAGGCAGGGAAAAAGTGATTTTGTCCAGGATGGAATTTGTTCTTAGATCCTCCTGAGCACAGCCCCAGAGCACAAGACAATACCTAGATGCCTCTGGGTAGCATCTTTAGGACTGATCTCAAGAAAAAAACTTTCTAATAATGAGAACTGTTCTCAAGTGTAATGGGCTATCTTAAAAGGTGATGTCCCCTCTTAAACAGAAAGGCTTCCTTTACTGAATGGTTTATTCTAGGTACCTATCAGCTTTCAAATTCTGTGCTTCTGGTATAGTGAAGAATTTTCAATTTGGAATCTGAAGCCCAGCATTCAAATCCTGATTCTGCTCTATGCACTGACTTTGTGACTTTAGTTTGACAGAGCTTCTTCCTTGTCATTGTTTTCTCATCTGTCAAATGAATAGTTTGCTCTAGGCAGCCTCTAAGATACCTTCCAGTTCTAAATCTAGGATCCAATGACTTTGGGCCAAGTTATTTCTATCCTTTAAGCCTCATGTTTTTTTCCCTTTGTTTTTTATCTATATAGTAAGG
The DNA here is from genome assembly GCF_016433145.1 of Gracilinanus agilis. NCBI lineage: Eukaryota > Metazoa > Chordata > Mammalia > Didelphimorphia > Didelphidae > Gracilinanus > Gracilinanus agilis. Next base: position 83,432,677 of record NC_058130.1, on the reverse strand, counting down.
GGATGGGAAGGTAGGTGGTAAAATGGATGAAAGCACTGGGCTTCAAATCAGGAAAATCCATCTTCATGAGTTCAAATCCTATCTCAGATACTTACTAGCTGTATGATCCTGAGCAAGTCACTTAACCCTGTTTGCCTCAGTTTCTTCATCTGTAAAATGAGCTGGAGAAGAAAATGGCAAACCACTCCGATATCTTTGCCATGAAAACTCCAAATGGAGGCACAGAGAGTCAAACAATACTGAAAATAAACAACTGAAAAATAAGCATATTAGATTAGACAACCACTCAGATCCCTTCAAGTTTAAATCTATGATTTCTAATGCTTACATCTTGTCCATGACTTAATAGAGAAGTACTGAAGAGCTTACTTGAGACACAGAGAGGTTGTGGCTTACACAGGTTCACACCGCTACTAAGAATAACAGTCAGGATTTAGGACTGATCTCAAGAAAAACTTTGTAATAATGAGAGCTGTTCTCAAATGTAATGGGCTATCTTAAACGGTGATGCTCCCTGCCTTGGAAGTCTTCAATCAGAGAATAGTTTATCCTAGGTATCTGCCAGCTTTCAAATTCTATGCTTCTGTGTTTCTGAGGTAGTGAAGAATTTTGGATTTGGAGTCTGAGGTAAACCCAACCTTTCATGTTTTTGATCTAGGATTCTATCTACTAACCAGTCCCATCTCCTCCTTCTACCCTCCCCCTATTTAAACAAAAAAAAAATTTTTTTTCGTTTTTTTCTTGGGGGAAAATATGCTTAATCATTTTATCTCAACCAAACTGGTGCCTTAGTAGTAAGTAGTTCCCTGGGCACCAAGTCACCACATGCTGACAGAATAAATGACTTACAGTTGAATGAATCTGCATATTTCCCTTAGAAGAGAAGGCCAGAGGCCCCAACCCAGCTAAAGGCACTGAACAGAAGACAATTCATACATTTGCAAATGCACACAGCAGCCAAACACGGGTCCTGAATATTCAAAAGGCACAGAGCAGCCTTTTGGAGTGGAGGTGTGAGTATCCCAGATGGGTCATTTTTATTGCTAGCTAATTTTCATTATAGGAATATAAAATAAATTTTCATTCTGAATTGCAAAATGAGGCCCATATCTAGGGCCCAAAGGCTAGAAGCCCACACACTTCCTTTCAATAGGAAGTGTTAAGTCTTGGCTTTCAACTAAGTCGTTCTGCATTTTTAATGCTTTCACTAATGATACTTATGTTGATTAAGATGAAGATGATGACAGCTCCCATATACTTTTATAGTGTTTTATATGCCTGATATCATTTGGTCCTTCCTTCCAAACAACGCCACAAGCTACTTTTTATTCTATAGGTCAAAACCAACAGAGAAATTAAATCATTTGCCTATGGTCATACAGCTTGCAAATAAAGAAGCCAGGACCAGAATGCAGGTCCTCTTATTCTAAGCCCAGGGCTTCCTTCACTTAAGGCTGCTTCCTCCTAATGTAATTTTTATGACTAACAAACAAAATCTCTGTGGAAACATCCATAATTGTTGTTTTAAAAATGAATAGACACAGATATAAAACAAAACAAAATAAAACTCCCAGAAGACCTTTGTTTTACAATTCTTTCCAATAACATAGTTATTGAATGTTGTTATGAAAAGTCAGATACTTTAATAAATGATCAGTTTTGTGGTTCTCTTCTCATTAAAGGTTCTTTATCTTAAGAATGAATGGTGACTACTATTCAGAAGGGTTTCTGCACTAGATGAGGATGGCAAAGGATATTCTGGACTTAATCAAATAAGAAGAAAGATTTTCTGAAATAACAACAATAACAGATCTAGTTGTAAATAATTTAATATGACTTTCAACCATTTTTTAAATAGTCAAACTCTGAAACATGCATTCTGTCAAGAAAAGGTGCTATACTGTTCTGGGGAAGTAACCACTTGAGAATCAATGATTAAAAATACAACTAAATTCATTTCCCTAATTTAGGAAGACTAAAGAAAACAACACAATCATTCTACTTTCATCAACCTCTCATTTTAGGTTGAAATATATATTTTTAAATAATATTCTCAATCCCACTCCAACATGAATTTCCTCTTCATCTTGACTAACTTGCCTATTAACTAAGTTCTTCAAGGAGCCGTGGGATCATTAATATGGGGCCACCTTCCACCAATGCAGATCAAATTCAGTCAAACGTCTTCTTGACTTGTCAAAGTTCATCATAGATTCGGTGAGGAACCTCTCTGAACTTACCTGTGCTGGACAACAGACAATAGATAGAATCCATAATTTAGTTGCCCTTCACTCAAAATCTTTCTATACTGGAAGGACCTGTCACTGCTAGTAGGATGGCTGGAGGATCCTAAGATAAGTCAAAACAAGTCATCCAAGGAGGGTTCCCTATGAGTGCTTCATAAATGCTTATTGATGGATGGACTATCTCATTGAGTTCAATAGAGCAGACTTGCCTATTAGTCTTTGTGAAAATAAAAACAAACAAAAAAAAATGAAGATTTTCTATTGCCCTGTGATGATCCTTGTAATTTCTTTGAAGTTGGCAGAAATGATGAAAACCACTTGTGCCTCTAAGAGCTTTAGCTAATTGTGCTGAACTCCATGTTCATCATTTCTAGGTTACCACTTGTGTAGTGCTTTTTCCCTATAAGAATCAGGAATGTGTAAAAATGGAGCAGCTAGGTGGCTCCATTAATAGAGTCAGGCCTGAAGACAGGAGGTACTGGTTCAAATTTGTCCTCAGATACTTCCTAGCTGTGTGACCCTGGGCAAGTCACTTAACCCCAATTGTCTTGCCCTGTCCACTCTTCTGCCTTGGAACTGATACTTAGTATTGATCCTAAGACAGAAGGTAAAGGTTTAAAAATAAAAGTGTAATAGTGTCAAGTATGACAAATATTAGGAGAGTGTCATAACTCGGGTACATACCACAGGGAAAAAAACAGAATTTTAGAACACTTTCCTTAATACATGCACACATTATATATATATATGTATATATACATATATATACACACATACACTACCTATATATTTATATAATAGTTATATAGTAGTAAGCATATGCATATGTGTATATATATATGGATACATGTATGTATGTGTATACAGATAAATAAATTGATATTTAGTCAGATTGCTGCTTCATTATCTCCATCTAGAAGTCACAAAATTAATTTTGCTCTGCTCATTACAGAATATCAACTCAGGGAGGAGGAAAAGGTGACACTAGAAGATATGCATATCATCATTACTTATAGGATAAGAAACTACTTTCCAATGTCAGGATTCAGCTCTACTCTATATAGGGTGATATATGAACAATGATTTTCCTTTTCTGTTTGCCATATTATTCCACCTACCATAACTATTTCTTTAGGCTTGTTTTTTTTTTTTTTTAATTTTCAGATTCTTTCTCTCTCATTTTTCTATTTTACTCAAGGAACTCTTTCTTCCTTGATTACAGGAGAAAAGAAAGATCTTCTAGCATTTTCACCTTCTCTTCAACAAAAGCAATCACCTCCCTTATTTTGTATACTGTGCTATAATTAGGCTGTGGAGGGAAAAGGAGCAAAGTACCCAGTTCAAGGCTTTGCAAAACTTTCATTGAGCCCCCGACTTTTTGGAAGCAAGAGCCTCAGGTGATTGTCTTTCTTATTGATCACTTTCATGGCTCATTCTCATGCCAGTCAGGTGTGGTGGCCACACTTCAATGAGCTCAGTTGCTGAGTTGCTAGGGGCTTTAGAATAAAGCTTTATCACCTGCTTTTCCCCTTTTGTTGTGGTATGAGTAGGCTTACTCCTCTACCATTGATTGTCAATTAGGAAAGTCCAGCCAAGGCCCAATGCAAACACTAGTTGCCCTGAGGTATTGTCAGTGAGGAGCTCAGAAGTCTGGGTGAATGACTTGGATGAAGTCTTAGGAGGGAGGCTACATTTGTCCAATTTGCAAATGAAAAGAAGTGGAAGAGGAAGCAAACACTTGGCCTACAGCTTCAGGATCCCAAAATATGTTGATGGATTAGAATGGTGACCTGACTAGAATAAAAGGAAATTTAATAGGCATAAATGTAAAGTTTTACCCTTGGATTCAAAAAATCAATGTCACAAGGACAGAATGTGAAAAATGTAGTTAAATAATAATTCCTTTTCAAATCTTGAAGTTATAATAGCTTGTAAGATTACTATGACCCAGTACTATGATAGAGTAGGAATAAAAGTGAATTCTCTCCTCTATTGCATTTAGAAAGGTAAAGTCTAAAGAGTGAAAAATTAAATATTTGTTATATCCTGTCCTGCTATGTATGCATTTAGAGTACCATGTTAAAGACTATACACTACATTTTATGAAGGATATAGATAATAGACAAGCCAAAGAGCAATCAGAAGATGGAGAGGATAATGAACCCTAAAAAACTGGGGAAGAGAAGACAATAGGCTGAGATTGATAGCACTTTTTATGTATTTGAAGACCTGAAATATGGAAGAAAGATTAGATTTGTTCTGTTTGATAGTTTGTGGATAGTCTCCAAACAGCTCATCTTAAAGAGAAAACAGTTTAACCTCTGAAGAAGTTCAAGCAGAATCTGGTTAATTTCCACTTACTGGAGATATTATGGCAGCTAATTTTGGGCAGATATGAGTTGGATAAATGGTCTCTGAGGTTGTTGCCAACTTTAAGATTGTATGAAGTAATACATTATTAGTGATCTCTGTGCAACTTGTTATATTTGTTTTCCTCTCTGTGGTGATAATAATAGATTCTATCTCTCCCCCTTGCTGTGTTTCTGCCACTGTCCTTAATGCTCACATTGGTACCTCATTGGAACATTTATTTTAGCCTTTGCAGTCTATGGAACATAGAATTCATAAAGGTCAAAAGAAGCATGATGTAATGGGAAGAAATCTTAATTTATAACGAAAAAGCATAGTTACAAACCAAGTCCATTAGTTAATAAGCATTTATTAATCACCTACTATGTACCAGGCACTGTGCTAAGAAGAGAAGATACAAAGGCCAGTTTATGACAGGTTTTGAATGTCAATTGGAAGATTTTATATTTTGATTCTGGAAATCATAGTCACTGGAGTTTCTTATATGGGGGTGGTAGGGATGGTCCAACCTGATTAGAAATATCAATTTAATAGCCTAGTGAAGGATGGTCAAGAGTGGAAGACATTTGAGAAAGGGATACCAAGCAGAAAGTTTTGTAATCATCTAGACATGAACTGATAAAGGTGGTATTAATGCAAGAGGAAGGAAGGGGGCAGATACAATAGATCTTACAAAAGTACAGTCAACAAGACTTGGCAATAAATTTTATATATGAGTGGTGAAACACAATTAAGAGTTGAGTTCAACCCCTAGTTTGCAATCCTGGGTGACTGGAAGGACAGAGAAAAGGGTTTAAGGATGTGTGAAGTGTTAGCTGAATGATGAGATTGAAAGCCAGCCAGCCTACAGAAAGTTGAGAGTGAAAGAAAGTGGAGGCACTGAGTATCAATGACCTTCTCTGAGAATTTAGCCACAAAATAGAAGAGACATATAATTGGAGTAGAAGAATAGATAAAGTTAAAGTTTTTTTGAGGATGAAGGAGTCATGTGTATTTTGGAAGCAATAGAGATGCAGCCAGTAGATAGGGAGAGAGAAAATGAGTAAGATGGTAGGAGTACTGGGAAGAGCTATTTATTATAGAAGATGGGATGAAATGGAATCTCTGGTGTTTGCAGAGGGGTTTGCCTTGGTAAGGAGAACAGTTACTTCCTTAAGGGTAATAGGAATGAAGGAGGAAATAAAAGAGGAAAGTGTCTGAATGGCTTGAGATGAGGAAAAGAAGAGGGGCTTTCTGCAAATTACTTCAGTTTTTTCTAAAAAAAAGGCTTTTACCTGATAAATGTGGGATTGGGGAGGTAGGGAGAAGGGAGGGAGTCATGAGAGGTTTGAGGTAGAATGAAGAGCTTTGGAAGAAGTAAAATAGTGAATTGATTAGAGTAAAAGGATTGCTTTGTTATTGTGAGGGATCAGTTAAGTTTATATAACATATATTTGTATTGGACCCAATCAGCAAGGTTTCATGATTTTCTCATTCAACAGCATGTGAGTAGGAGTGAAGGCAGCAGATGATGGGAATAATCCAAGACAGCCTTAGAAGGTAAGGTCAATAATAATATCAGAGGGCAGAAGTCTAGAGAGATGAGAATAGTATAGGGTTGAACTGGTTGAACTTGGAAGTGGTCATGGAGAGCAGAGAATTCCAATTTTCCTACATGAGTGATTTGGGATTATGAGTGAGGATACAACCAGGGCTGAAAATGGCAGCTAAGGAATCTATGACATTAGGAGGGAACCAAGTCTGAGTGAGTAAAAAAAAGACAGAAGTAATGGGAAAAGAAAAGTGTTGAGATGAAAGCAAGTTGGTAACCTGTAGAACTCCAAAGAGTTCAGTAGAAGGGTTTTAGTGTAGGATGCTGGTTGGGTTGGGGGTTCATTTAAGAAGGATGAGAATAAGACAGTATGGGACAGAGAATACCACTTATCTGCGTGACTTTAGTCGTCATTATTTCCCTGGACCACAATTCTTCCTTCTGAAAAATGAGGGGAAATTGGGGGGGTGGAGGGTCAGATTAGATTATTTCTTTTTTAATTATTTTAAATCTAATTTAAAAAATTTTTCCATGGTTACATGATTCATGTTGTCTCCCCTCCTTCCTCCCTCCCCACTCCCAGAGTTGACAAGCAGTTCCACTGGGTATATTAGGATTAGATAATTTCTGAAGTCTCTTTCAAAGTGAAAAGGCTCTCATGTGTGACTTTGTTGTTATTTATTGTTGTTCAGTCATTTCAGTCCTGTCCAACTCTTTGTGACCCGACTTGGGGTTTTCTTGGTAAAGATAATTGAGTGGTTTGCCATTTCCTTCTCCAGCTTACTTTACAGATGAGGAAATTAAACAGGGTTAAGTGACTTGTCCAGGATCACATACCCAGTAAGTGGGTGAAGTCAGACTTGCACTCAGGAAGATAAGTCTTCCTGACTCCAGGTCTGGCACTTTATCTGCTGTGTCATGTAACTGTTGCTATGGCTAGAAGGATATAAGTATAGAATTTTAGATCAGGAAAGTACCTTAATGTAGTAGGTGAAGAAACCAAGGACCAGAGAATCTAAGTGATTTATTTATTCTAAATGGTGAGATTAAATAATGCATGTATAAGAGGAGAAATCAGATTATGAAATCTGTTAAGTATCCTTTCTACTCAAATCTGACATGATTTGGGACCAGATCATAATGGTTTATAAATGAAAAGTTAAATGATGTAAGACTTCATTCAATAGATATTGAGGACCATTGAAGACCGTTGATCACAGAGGCAACAGTATCAGAGCAAAGTTTTCAAAAGAAAAATGCCTCATGAAATAATGAAGGGGTAACTGGATTCACAGTTGGAGGATTTAGGTTCAAGTCTCAGGTCTGCCATTTATATGACCATGGGCAAACTGATCACTTAATAATTGCTGATTTTACTTTCATCTATAATAGAAAAGCATTGGCATAGATGTCTTCTATAGTCCCTTGCAGATACAAATCTTTTATCCTATGATTAAAATAATGGCCATGAGTTAGTTAGATTGAATGAGACAGAAATTGGATTTAGGGAATAAGTTGTTTTTATAATAGTCTAGCTGACAGGTAATAAAGACCTGAACTTGAAAGATGGCATTGAGAATAAAAAAAAAATATGAGAGAGATATTTTGCATATGAGAAGGAAGAGCTGGGTAAGTGGTAAAGAAACTGAGAATTGGAAAATGGGAAACAAATCAAGAGTTTATAGGCACTTACTAGCTATATGACCTTGGTAAAGTTATTTCACCTTTGTTTCCCTCCATTTCCTCATCTGTAAAATAGGGGGAATAATAACATCTACTCCCAAGGCTGTTTTGAGAATCAAATAAGATAATTATAAAATCACTTTCTTCAGTGCCTGGCTTATTATGAATATTATGTACATTTTATCTATTATTTATTATTTCCTACCAGCTTATACTGCTTTTTTTTTTTAACTCTTAACTTCTGTGTATTGGTTCATTGGTGGAAGAGTGGTAAGGGTGGGCAATGGGGGTCAAGTGACTTGCCCAGGGTCACACACCTGGGAAGTGTCTGAGGCTGGATTTGAACCTAGGACCTCCTGTCTCTAGGCCTGGGTCTCAATCCACTGAGCTACCCAGCTGCCCCCTTATACTGCTTTTGAACCTTGTCGTCATGCCTTCTTTCCCCAAAAAACTCATCTTTTGGAAATCTCATTATCCCTCAAGATTGAATTTGCCTGGATTGGATGACATCTTATCAGTATCCATCTCATTGGACCCTCTGACCCAAGGACAGGACCATGGAGTCCAAGGCCTCTATTTAGGGAAAAGTCTCAGCTCAGGCTTATTTTCCACTACCTTCACTGCTTTTGGACTTCCCAAACTTCTTTTTTATGCTCCACCTATTTCCCACTTCCCCACCCCCAATTTTAAACTTTCTTTTGTGTTTTCTTTCTCCTTTAGATTATAAACTCCTTGAGGTTAGGGGCTGACTTTTTATTTAACTTGAAGTTATGTCCCAATTAGTAAACACAATGTCTGGCTTATAGTAGTAGGTACTTAATAAATATTTATCTACTGAATAAATTGCTTCAAGAATCTCATTAAAATAATTTTTTTTTATTTTTTTTTTTTAAAACCCTTACCTTCCGTCTTGGAGTCAATACTGTGTATTGGCTCCAAGGCAGAAGAGTGGTAAGGGTAGGCAATGGGGGTCAAGTGACTTGCCCAGGGTCACACAGCTGGGAAGTGTCTGAGGCCAGATTTGAACCTAGGACCTCCCGTCTCTAGGCCTGGCTCTCAATCCACTGAGCTACCCAGCTGCCCCCAGTAGATAGAGCACAGGTTCTGGAGTCTTAGAAGACCTGCCTTTAAATCTGGCCTCAGGCACTTATTAGCTATGTGACCCTGGGCAAGTCACTTAACTTCTGTTTACCTTAGTTTTCTTATCTGTAAAATGGGAATAATAATAGCATTACATACCCTTTTTCCTTGTAACTAGGATAAAATGAAATACACATAGTAGCTGCTTATATATAGATTAGCTTTTTGTAATTACTGTTATGAGATAGAGCACCAGGTAGACTCTGAATGAGCCTAAGAGTTAGAGGTTTAGGGATTGTCCCTACAGGCACTGCTTCAGGGAGAATATTACCAACCTTGGTGATGGGTACCCAGGAAGTAGCTGTTGCTGGAGTAGGCAGGAAGCAGCAGCAGTTGATTGTGCAGCTACTGAGAAGGGAGGGAACATGTCATCTAGTAGCTTCTTACTTTATTTTTTTTTTATTTTGAAATTTATTTTATTTATTTTTATTTTGAATATTTTCCCATAGTTACATATTTCATGTTCTTTGCCTTTCCCCCAAGCCCCCTAAACTCCCTTAGCTGACGCACAATTCCACTGGGTTTTACATGTATCATTGATCAAGACCTAATTCCATATTATTGACATTTGGACTAGAGTTATCGTTTAGTGTCTACATCCCCAATAATATCCCCAACAGCCCATGTGTTCATAGCTTCTTACTTTAACATTTCCAACTAATATTCTTATTAATTCGGTGCTATACTGTTTCTTTGATGCTGAAAGTTTCAGTGCATTTATTTTTGATGCTTTGTGACAAAGCTTTATTAACCCCACTTCAGTTATATCTCTCATCAGGGATGTGTTAAAAAAAAAAAAAAAAGTCCAAACAAAGTAAAGCTGAATAGTGGACCCTGGCATCATCATTTGGTTCTAGGAGCAGAGAAAGAGAATGATGGCCTTTATCTAGCATTGAGTATTGGTAAGATAAGTAATGGCTGAAGGTCAAGGAATGAAAAGACTCTCGGATACTCAAACAAATCATTGAAATGGCTAATCATGAGGCCCTGGAGCATGAAAGACAAGAGAAATCTGAAGGAAGGGCTGAATTGGGAGAATAGGAGGGAAAGAAGGATTTGAGGTATGTAGGGGAAGGGGAAGTGGAGTTCTTAGGATGATGAAGAACAAGTTCAACTGGAGTAAGGAATGGGAAGAGGCAGAAGATTAGAAGGTTGGACTGGGAAGTCCAGAACTAGTCCCATCCTCTCTACAAAGCCTTATTTCCTTTATCACCTTAACCCACAAACAGCCTCTCCTGTTGAATGCCTGGGATATTTGTCTGCATTGGTCATTTGAGAATTTACCATATGGTCCATTGTATTGGAAGCTGTCTTTTCACATCTACTCATCCTATCTCCCTAACTAGATTATGAATCTCTTGAAAGGTATTTAATAGTGCACTTCACCCCATGCCACCCAGTGCTTTGTACAAAATATGTGCTCCACAAACATTTGAAGATCAATGGGTAAAACATCTCCAAAAATGGAGAATTGGTGTCCTTTTATAATCCTTGTATTCAATAAACTCAAGTTCAGCTGATGTTCTACTTTAAGGGCACTTACCTTTGAAAAAGAGAAAAGGCACAGAAGTAGACTGACATTTGGATAATCCTGTTTTTGTTTTTTTGTTTTTTTAAACTATTAAAGGTCTATTTACACATCTGTAAAATAAGAGGCTTAATTACTAAGTTTATATACTATAAACCTATTAATCTTTCAGATCTTTCCTGCTGCCTTCTTGGGAATATGGTGGTATCCTCTTCCATGCTCATCGTCTGTTCTTTAAGAGTGAGGCAGAAAGTACCAGGAGATAAGGGGAACCAAAGTGGTCTGAATAGAGCTCATTTGACTTGTTTGTGGCCAAGGCACGCAAAATTGCTCCATCCTTTGTTTTATCTTGGTTTTGATTGGTTCTAGCTTTTGAGAGCTTCAGGAAAGATGACGTATTACATACAAACCACAAAGAGCTGGAGGACAGAGATTAGTCATGTCTCAGAAGAGGGGAAAACAAAATAAAAACAACATAAAACAAAACACCCAACAATAAAGTAGTGATAAGTTTGTGGAATAATGTTCATATGCCACTACCCAAAAATGGCAAAAGAAAAGGTTAGGCTGAAATGAATTCACTAGCATTTTACTAACATCTTTGCTCAGAAATTTGGAGCAAAGAATGAGAATAATGATCTTTACCTGGCAAGAAATTGGCCAGGCAGATATGGTTGTTGTGACTTTTTTGTCAGTTGTGTACCTGTGGCTAAATCATCTATTTTCTTTAAGTTAGTTTCCTTATCTATAAAATGGGGTTGATTATCTTAATTCTAGTACTGCTCTCAAAGGACTGTTTTGGGGAAGTGCTTTTGTAAATCTTGAAATGCTATGTGATGTAAGTAATTATCATTCATTTTTACGAATCATAAAAGTGGTTCCACTCTTGGGCAATGGTTCCATGGGAAAACAAAAGAATATCCATATAGTTTGATAGTTAAATCAAGCCCTTGTTTTAATGCAAATGGAAGCTAGAGAAAAAAGTAGGTCTCCTTCTCAGATATGAGTGTGTCTATGATAATGATAAGAATCCTTTGTATTTCACACCAGGAATGTTTGCTAGGTATAAAGCATAGAGTGGTTTAAAATCCAGAAGCAGTCAACTCTTGAACAAGGGGGTAAGCGATTATTTTTTTAATAGCAAAAACAATTTTATTTACTATTTGTAAATACATCGCAAGACTTGATTTTTTTTTTCAAAAAATACCTTCTCTCAAAAACAAAATCAAAAACAAAAACCTGGTCAATAGCCAGAATCTGCTGGTTAATCACGAATTTATTTCCTCCCAAGAGAAATCCATTTGAGGTGCAAAGGCAGTACACTACACATATTTGGGAATCAAATCAACATAAGGTATCCATGACTCCAATTGCTTCGTCCATCAGAAACCATTTGATTCGAGCTGTCAATATTCTAATGGAAATGAGATTGGCCTCTAAAAATAGAGCAGGTCTGTTCCTTAATATATAGAATCCTTTAATCAATTGTCTATATATTTATATTATCTAGTATTTCTAGCACATTATCTAGTGTTATCTAGCATATGTTTCTATTACACTTATTTTGACTATATGGAATATAATATGCTCAAAATTCATTATAAATGTTCCTTCTCTGCATATATTTGTATGTTATAAAAAAGATTTCAAACTTTAAAAATACAGATGATTCTCTATGTACTGCTATATACTGTGTTACTGATGAGTCTCCACTGTTTGGTTATCCTTTGTTTTGCTATTTTTACATTGTTTTAGAGGAGGGAAATGGTAATTAAGAAAAAAAAAATATTGGCTGAAGAAAACTTATTCCCAACAAGAAGGTTGGTTTTTAAAGTTGTTGGGTTTGCACATAGTACTATATAAGCAGCAGAAGGATGATTATTGTTTCTCAAGTTGAAGGCCAGAGCCTCATTTTACTCCTTGTTCTTTTGGAGTCATCTGACCTGGGAGCACCATAGAAATGCTTAAGAGTTCTACACTGAGGTTAACTTCATTAGAACTCAAAAACGAGGGGAAAAAAGTCTGGATTGCCTGCTAACAAGAGTCCACAACTTGCTTCTCAAAGTATCCCTCTCCTTCTTTCCAGATAAAATTCTAGCATATTTCCTCAAGGCTTCACAAAACAGTCCACATGATTTCAAAAACATGAAAAATTGGCTTCTTCCTTACATGAAACCATCCCCTTGTTTCAGAGGCGGCAGTCACAGAAGGCATCATGCTACCCATTACAGGAGTGCGTCAGCATTTCAAGAAAAAGAGAGTTAAATATGTTTTTGTCTCTTCCTGGTGAGGTCCACTTTCATTTTACAAAGCATGAAAATGCCGGTATGGATTCCATTCAACCCACACCATTCAAAATTGTTTAAAAATAACGAGCAAAGTCAGAGAATCAGTTCAGTGAATATGCAGTGTACCATAGGCTATGAGTCATGGCAACATTTGGCTGATGCTTACGACATTTTCTTTATATGAAGCAACAAGGACAATCAAATTGCTTTTCATTAACTACTGGAAAGTGGAAATACACTCAGCTTCCTATTTGCAATAGTCAGGCATTCCAAAAACCTCTTTCTAAACTTTGGTTAAAAAATCAATTCACCACGGCAAGAAATGAAAATCAAGGCTGTAGCCTGCAGCTGATCCATGCACATTACAGATGGCAGTGGCAGTCACTTGTGCAAAATAAGGCGAAATTGAGCTCCACATTAACTAAAACAAGAAGAAAAAAGATATACATTGACATAAAATTGAAAAAAAAACCCTCAAAGGCTCCATTTTGCCCTTGGTTATACAAACATAAGGCATACTGAAGTCAAATTATGTGGTGAATGTACATTGTGGGATAAAATATCATCTTAATGAAAGAAAAGAAATTGTGGAAGATAATTTGTCTAGATTTCATGGTCAAAAGCCTCATGGTTTGAAGGTTTTTTTCCCTCCAGAAAACAAAACAAATTTTAATTAAAATTTTTTTCTTCCACTTGATAAATTTATCTTGGAAGGAGATGGTTATCACTATTATGATCGTTTTTTTCTTTCCTATTTAAACTTGCACAGATTCAACGGCATACTTCAAAATGATGGTGTAACATTTCATATTCACATGTTACATTTAAATAAAGTTTATTTAAAAAATTATATTAAATACAAACTAACAGAATATTCATAATATATTTTACAGAGAAAAATAGCCATGTCTTTATTTTAGAAACATGATTCTTTAAAAAGTTCTTTGAGATTTTTTTATAAAACATTTTACCCGTGAAGACTTTTTGTCCCATAAGACCTGTTTAAAGAAAAACTTAAAATTTTAAATTCCTTGGTTTTTTTTTCTTTTTTATATCTTAAAAAGTGTACACTCTATAAATTCTTTAAAATAACACACAGTATCTTTTGGGATCAAATGGGTCACAGGCCGTTTTTTGTTGTTGTTTTTTTTTAAAGTCAGTGGAGACTCCCTGAATTTTTTCTGAAGTGCCTTTTTCTCTGTCTCTGGGGATCAATAGTGCAGATTTACATGGGAATTCAGACCTCCCTCGGTGTTGTAGAGAAGGCAAGGAGGAAGGCAGGAGCAATGGCAGGGCACAGCTGCAGTGTCCACAGAGTCTAAAAAGAAATCCCCTAAATCAATAAGAGAAGGCAGAACTTGAAACTCCAATGTGGTCCATGCCTTCTCCCAACCACTCCAAAGGTCTCTGATGGGTGAATTCTGTGACCATACAGAGATTCCATAGGAGTTGGCATCTGGCACTTATTTGTTCTCCAAGTTGTAGCAGTGGGCATCTCCTTTCCCTTTGGCATCATATCCAGGGAGTGGCTGTCCGTATTTATCCACGCACCAGCAGAAACCTCTCTTTCTTCCTTTGGATGGACGGCACTGTGAAACAAAGCACAGGAGTCAGGAGGCAGCCTCTCTCCCTAGCCACACTGTCATAAAAGTTTCTGACCACTCTTGTTCTGGGCAAAGGACATATCTACACTTTGGGGAAAAGTGTAAAGAGTTCTGTGGTGGGGAGATATAAGCTCACTATTGACTCCATTAGATCATCAAGGGTCTAATTTATACAGATCAAAAATTATGACTCTTAGAAAATGATATAAACACAAAGGACAATCTCATAAATATCATGCCTCTATGCTGTATTTATAGAAGACTACATTGTTCACTGTCCATTCAGAAAAAAAAAAGTTTTTGTATTTTGGGATAAATAAACAACTATCTGAAGTTACTGTGCTCTATCTACAAAGATTTTTTGCTATTTACAAAACTACTGGATGTTGAGTAAAAGCTCTGTAATTTTACTATGCTGGGCAAGCCATTTAATCTCTCTGAAAATTTCTCATTAATTTTCTCATCTGCAAGAAAAAAAAATGAGAAGGCTGGATTAGATAGCTTCTGTGTCCCCTTCAAGATTTAGGTCTATGATCCTAGAAAGTAATAATCCCATAGCTAACCTCCACTTGCTCATGTACTGATGTGGTAACCCCCCCCCCAAAAAAAAAATCTGTCCATCATTCTGATTTGAAAGCTGAGGTTAGGCATGTACCTACTTATCAATATAGCTTTTATTGGTTAAGTGACCTCCTAGGCTATCTAATCCAACCAACACCTGATGCCAAATCCCTTCTACAACATTGTTAACAAGAAATCATTCAGAGTCCCATTAAATACTTTGACAAAAGAGAAAGCCTGCTACCCCAAGGCAATCTATTTCACTTTAACAGAGAGAAATATCCAATTGTTGAGAGTTTTTCTTTACCACGATTCTAAACTTGTTTCTCTGTAACTTCTACCCACTGATCCTGGGAAAGACCACTGGACAGACCCAGTTGCTTTTTTATGTCAGCCATTCAAATACTTGAGGATCACTTTTTTGAGTCTCCTCTTCTCCAAGCTAAACATGCCAATTTCTTGTATCAGTTCTCTTGTGGAGGATAAAACTCTTAAGACTTATCTCTGTCCCAACTGCTAGGTCCATTAGATCTTTACACACATGATTTCCTATAATGTGGTCCATGTCATATCTGGATATGGATATATGGACTCCTAATTTAAATTACTCTGAAGGAATCATACCTTTGTAGCTATTTGTTCCTAATGCTACTTTACCTAAAATTTCATAGAGATGCAAAATTTTTTCAAATAATTTTAATATGGCCCAAAGTGATTCTGTTGGGGATTTCTCCCACATCCATTTACAAATAAGTAAATCCCTACTGCATTTGTATGGAAGCTACTTCCTTTTGCCCCAAGAAGTTAAATAAGCAAGCAGCGCTTTGGAAAATGGAACTGTTTTTCAACACTAGTTATTTTGTAATTTTGGTCAACTTGGATGTGAAGAGGGAAAGCAGTCGTCAAGGGAGTCCTCTGTCCTTTGTAATCCAAATTAAAATTAGCCAGTGGTCATTAATCAATGAACTTTTTCTCCACTACTGACACTATAATTTTGGCCTCCTCCTAGGTGACCCAAATGAGTGTGATATACAAATTAAGAGACAGAGTAGAGAAGTATCTGTGACAGACTAGATTTCATTGTTATGTCAGGCTTTCCTGAATATTAGTGAACAAAAGCTGATGGTGGGATGGGGCATGAAAAGGAAAAAAAAAACAAAATAAAAAACAACTCCAGGAAGCCATGAAGGATATCACTCACTTGCTTCTTCTTATAAAATCCCTTTTTGTCACAGTTTGGAATATGAATCCCTCTTGGGCTCAGGACATTCAAAAACTTCAGGTGGTTCAGGGTGTCTTCCATTTCTCTGCGGCAAGGACCCTGTTGATTATTTAATAAATAGGAAAAAAATTAAAATCTCCTTCCCTCTAGTAATTTAAAACTATATTTGCTTATTATTTATTAATCAAGGTATTAATAGATATTATTAATTAACTAATAACATTTAAAATTAAAATAATAAAATGTGAACAGACCATATTTTTGGTGATATTACACTTTAAATTTCCACAAGGGCAGGTACTATATTGAATTCTTTCTGAATCATCCTCCCTTCTGTTCTGTTCACCCTGCTTTTAGCACAGTGTCTGGTATTTAGGAGACACTTAAATGTTTGCTAAGTGAATGACAGGAGGGATACACAGGGCTCCTGTTCCTGAGTCTCTATGGCTTTGATCTTGATATGCTTCCTACTAGAGCTCAGGTGTTTCCTCTTAAGGATGAGATATGGATGCCATCTGGTATGTAAGCATGCTAAAATAGGAACTATATGTTCACACCCTTGTATAAACACATACACTTTCACCACTACATCCATTTTCCACCTCTAGGAAGAACGCCAAGAAGGATATTTATTTGTGGTTTAATAATAATAATCAACATTTACATACTGCCTTCAAGTTAGCAAAGTGTTTTTGGATGCATGATTTCTTTTTTTAGGCTGATAAAAATACTAGAAGGATTTATTAATATTATTAACATGACCAATTATTATAATTTATATATTTATTAATAATTAACATTAATAAGTAGGGCTTATTATTATCCTCATTTTACAAAGAAAACTGGAACAGAATTTTAATTAGAACTGCTCTTTTCCTTCCTTCTCCCTATTCACATTCTACCAGTTCTTCAAAGTCTACCTCTAATGCCATATGGTATGACTTAAAAATGTCCACTAGAGATGTTCCTGATCCCTGCAACTAGGAAAAAAGTCTCTTCCTCTGAACTATATTGCTTGTATGCTTCTGACTCTTACATTAGCCCATATTGTCCCTTAAGGGCAAACTGTGGATCTTATTGATACCTGAAAGCCCTTTAGCCCTTATCATCAATCTTGGACCTGGCTGGAGTTCAATACATATTGGCTTGACTGAATGAGTACAATGTAGCCAGAAGAGGTGGAAGGGTGGGTGGGTGGGGTAATTTTGGGGGGGGTCTGGTGGTGGGTGGGTAGCTTTCAAAAGATATCACTTTCTCCCAAAACGCCACTATTTCATAAATGATGTATCTTAATAACAGTTAGTCCACCACATCCTATCCACTCTGCCTTTGCTTAGATTCTGGATGGTATCATTCCATTTTTTATAGATTTCATTATTGAGTAGAAATGGAGATTATTAATACTCTTGATAGACAAACAAAAGCCTAGCCACAAAGTGGGGTTTTTTCTCCTCTTATTATTATAATACACTTTAAGTGTCAATTTCCGATTTTAATGGTAACAGAAAAAATACTTAATAACGAATATTCTAGATGCTGTATGAGTTTTCGCTTCTTAATGCCTCTTGAGTGGAGGGAACATGTAGGATCAAGGACAATAATGCAAACTCAAAATACTTACATATTCAGTCTCCTGTTTGGATTCAGAAGAGAAGTTCTGTGTATCTGTGCTTTGTGAGTCATACTCCTCCAATTTGTAGCGTTGAGTGTCTTTGGCTTGTCCCTTCCTGATGATGTCTAGTTTGGTGTGGTGTGAATGGAATTTGGAATCAGGTACCCGGGGTACACTGGGGATTGCTTGGTTCTCCATGCTGCTGGTATTTCGGTCTTCTTCTTCATCACTGGCATTTCCTTTAAATAGACCAAACAGAAAAATGGAACAATACAATATTTATTATAATCCAAGAGTAAAACTTGCAATAATAGAGTTGATATTCCATAAGGAGATATAATCATTTATCTAAATGGGAAGAGGCAGGAAATGATGAGTATTTTTTGAGAATATTAATTGTTGACGCATTTAAGATGAAGCATGGCTTAGTGGATAGAGAGCTGGCCTTGAAATCAGGAAGACTTTAAGTTCTGCCTCTCACCCCTATGGGATCTGTGCCCTGGCCAAGTCATTTAAATTCTCAGTGTCAGGGGCGTCAAATTCAAATAGAAATGGATCTCTGAAGCTACATATTGAGTTAGAAAACTACAAATTAACATTATCCATATTGCATTGTATTTTTACTTATTTTGTTAAACATTTCCCACTTGCATTTAAATCTAACTAATACTCAGAAAGTTTTGGGGATTGAAAATTTAATGCCTCTAGTCTACGCAATAATTGAAGACCAAAAGTTGAAGATGAAAGTATACATCTAAGTCGGTAGGAGGATCTTCCAATGTTAATGAAATTATAGATTTACTAGACCTTATTCTTATTCTTGAGACTAATAATTTTTGAAATTTATAAAATTTTCCCTAAAATTACTTATCACTTCAAACTTACAAACTGTTAAAACATTTATTTTAAATGGATTTGCTAATTGAAATTTCTGAATTCTCTTGTAATTTGTAATTATAATCTAAAGATGAGAGTTATTTTAAATGCTTACTTTGGGGGAAAAAAAAAGTATTTTTACAGAACCGGGGGAGTTTGTTTTGCTTTTTGTCATTTTCCACCAGAAGGGGGCAGATATCATCTGGGTTATGATGTGATCATTTCTAGAATCTGGATCTAAACCAGAAATCTGTTAGCAACATAACCAATGCAAGTTACCTAAGTATCTAAACACAGACAGCTATTTCAGAGTCCTATTCAATCATCAAATGGATTAGATGAACTGAAGTACCATCTACAAAATATGATACTTCAAATATCCTTTGATATCTCCAAGGTTACAAAGAAACAGCAGGTGGTAGAGAGAGGCTGGGGTGGGGGAGTCAGCCAGAGGGTCTGAGTTCAAATTCTGATTCTGCTCTATTCACCACCCTGTGAGAGTGGGCATTTAACTACTTTTAAGACTTCTGTTTTTTTTTAAAGTTTAAATGAATAGAATGGCTTAGAGTTCTCTAAAACCCAAAATCCCATGTCTCACTCAGCTCTTTAGTAGGGTTAGGTGTTTGAACTCTATATTTTGAAATAAATGCTCAAAATAAATTCTGATTTAAAAAAACATGAAACAAATACCAAGATATATGCTAGTGTGTGTGTGTGTGCACACGCGCGTGCACGCGTGCAATACTAGTGTCATTCTCACTGTTATGGTATCATTCAGGTACCACATAACTTCCCACTTGTAACTCCTGGGCAGGCACTCAGCTTTGAAACTTCTATGGGGACTAATAATTATAAATAACTACAGCAGCAAAAACAATAAAAATATAAAAGAATGGGATTCCTTTCTCAGTTTTTAATTTTTTTTTTTTTTTGGCCAGAGACCTAATCTAAAAAAAAAAAAAAAAAAAAAAAAAAAAAAAAAAAAAAAAAAGACAGGGCACAAAGTGCTTAGTAATGGAAAGAGAACTTCCTTAGAGTCAGAAGACATGGGTTTAAACCTCTGTTCTTTCTTTAATAACTTTGTGAAGATAGGAAAGTCTCAGCTTCTCTGGGTTTTAAAGTCTAAATCTTTAAAATGGGGTATCATACCCATCTCACATACCTGCCACAAGGATCCACAGAAATAATCTAAATTGAAAAGTGTTCAATAAATATAAATCACTATTATAAGACATTATGACATATTACCACTATTTTTCAGATGACTTTGAAAATCTTGCTGCCTGGGCAATGGTATCTAAATCTTTGAATAGACTGTGTCTTAAAAAAATTCTCTGAATTGCCATGGAAGTTACTCATAGGAAAACTGCATCTCTTTGGTACTTGGCCATAATTATTAGTTTTGCTATTTTATTGTTATTTTGATTTTTACATGCCTTCTCTCCCTCAGACTGGACAGACCCTAGGCTATCTACCTGAACTACCCTGTATCCTTTATTTTGTTATATGAGTGTCTTTCATGTTTAACACAGTACGTAGTAAAGAGCAGATACTCATTAAATATTTGATTTAATTTCATGTCCTTTTCCCTTGAAGGATATTAAAATAATTTAAAGACAGAAAAATTGACTTAGTGGACATGTAAAATCTCATAAAAAAGGTTTCTCCCTCCTCCCCCCAAGATCATGAAGCTTCATTGGTTTGAATATTCCTGATGTGTAAGCTGTTGTTATGAAGTTTAAAAAATATGACTTTGGCCGTATGTGTTTGTGTTCTTTTAACAGAGCATATGGTGTTACTTTTTTGATATTTTTCCAAATGGCTTTGAGAAGTCACCTGGACCTTTTTATATACAATCTTTCAAAGCTCTGCAACCTGTAATAGTGCTGTATCTATTAATCACAGTGTCCATTAAAACCTACTAAAATATTTATAACAAAACCTCTATATAATCATTTTTAAAATATCAACAAAAATCTATAGTTCAATTTTTAATGAATTAAAAAAAAACACATCCATCCAGATACATATTCAATAATTCTATTCTTATTTAGCAATCAGTTCCCATCACCAAAATCCCAAAATGATTTTCACTTGACAAGACAGCAAGACATCTTGCCATACTGGTAGGGCTGGGTTCGTATCATCCATCTTGTACTTAGTGGCAGTGCAAACGAGTGTATGGTGACCATGAATAATTGACTGAATTACTAAGACCCAATTTCCTTAGGTGGAAGGTAGTCATGGCACTGGTAATACCTACCTTGCAGGGCTGTTATAAGAATCAAATGAGAGACTATCAAATGAGAGACTATGTGTAAAATGCTTTGCAAAGCTTTCCGCATGATTCCAATCACCTACTCCTATTCTTATTGGGTCTGGATTAGTTGAGTGCGTCTGTTGAAGGCACTCCCGTTGGGTAAATTCCCTTCGCTAACTCCGGATCTGCTAGAGGGCACCCTGAAGCCTTTGAGTGGCTGGGGGCAGTGACAAGTGACAGCCAGTAACGGGTCAGAGGCGGGGCTTGGACCTCGGTCTTAGTGACTCTGAGGCCAGCCCCCAATCCACTATTCAGTGTTGCTCTCCAATTATTATTACCGAATGTAAATCTTCTGCCTCTGTGGTCATTAAGAAGGAATCACAATTCTCTTGGCTCCCAGAGAGTTAATTACTAACGCACATTTTCCAAAGTCGCGCTGATGCTGATGGTGAGTACTAGTGGCGCCTGGCTTCATAGTGACATTGCAAAGACTTTCTCTAACATAATTACAATAAGGAGAATCCTCTTCGGGGGCTTGGAATTCAGCAGAAAATTTGCCAGATCCGTTTTTAAGAAAAATATTAATAAATAACGTTCTACTCCCGGCATTGCTAGTGGGTGTTTAGGTTTCTTTATAAAACCGCAGCCTTCTCAGTACCTCCTTCAAGTTCATTCAGATTCTCACCTCCCCCCTCCACAAATTTCCTCCCCACTCCGTCACCCCTCCCCCGCAACACATAGCAGAAAGGAGGAGTGCTTCTCATTTGCCTTCTTCTCTTACCGCGCCCTCCCCCCCACCCGAGATAGTGTAATTAATTGGTTTGCAGCTAACCTAGGCAGGAAGAGTACATTTTAAGTCTGGCTTTCCCGAGTCAGTCATTTTCCCCGCACCCCTCCCCCACCTCTTGCCACTGGGAGGATGCCCCAGCACGCTTCTCACTCTTCTTTTCTCCAATCATTTGCACGCACACCAGCCAGAGGAGAGAGTCCAGGGCTCCACTGAAAGATGGAGGTTTTAGGGGGACAACCCCAGGTCTCCTTCTCTAGGGATTTCCCATTAAATCCACCCAGGTATATGCAGTCTCAGACGCCTTAACAATTCACCCCTCTCTTCTACAGAGCTAGGTTTCCACCATCATCACCATTTCCTCTTTCCTCCCCGCTGCATCCTTTTCTCGTGGAGAGTAGCTTCTAAGAAAATAGTTGGCGCTGATCACGAGCCCCCGCCCCCAAGAAAATAGTATCATGTTTCATCTTCTGGTCTCCCTACTAGCAGGACAGTCTGGCGCGCTTAGAGCTCAGAGTAGAGTTCTCCTTCTCTACTGAAACGTGAGCCAAGTCTTTAGAAGGACTCCAAGACTCAGTTTCCGGCTCTGTAAAACGAGGAGTTTGGACAGGACGCTCTCTGAGATCACTTTTAGTTTAACTAGTAAGAAATTGCTACATTTTTGCAGATTCACGGCAAACTCTCTTTCCCCATTCTTGCCTCCCTCCATCCCTCCCAACGCTCTTCTTACCTGTGGCATGCGGTCCTTGCATCAGGAACGTCTTCAGCTTGCTGGCCGTCACGTTGGTACAGAGGCCCCGGCCATCTAAGAGCGCCTGCAAGGGTCTGGGCTCTCCCGGCTGGGGTTGGCAGCTGAGACCTGCCCCGCAGCGCTCCGTGTATACGCCGCACGAGTTGCCCTCTTGCAGGGCGCAGGTCAGACAGCATCCGCAGCCGGGCTCGCGCACCAGCTCAGCGCAGTCAGGCACCAGAGGCTTGCACTGCTCCAGAGCCCGCGTGTCGCATGGCTCGCAGCGGACCACCGGACCTACGGCTATCGCCAGCCGGCTCAGCAGCGCCAGTGCAGCAACTGCCACTGCCCAGAGCAAGTAAAGCTTGGACACCATAGCAACCAGCAGAGGGGAGGGCTAAAGGAAGCCTTGCAGAGGCGGCAACGAGAGAGGGAGTGAGGGAAAGAGGGATAGGAAGAGAGAGGGGCTAGGGGGAGGGTGGGAAACAGAAGGACACACAGTACAGCCCCTAAACCTGGGAGAAAGCAAGTCTCTTTGCAGGAGCACTTCCGCAACTCTTCCTCTATAATAATCGTGTTATTATATACTGATACAATAAGACCAGTAGTAAAGAGCCAACTTTGGTTTTCAACTTCTCGAATTACAATCAATCCTTTAAATCCTAACTAAATCTATTCCTTCTACTAATACCTACTTCCTACTGTCTTCCTCCCCACCAGGGGGGAATTAAAAAAAAATCAGCAAATATATAAGCTCTAAAGTCAGAAGAATTGCTACAAAACTGAGTGCTGATATAAGAAAAAGATGCTATTTCAAAATAAAATAAGGAAACAAGGTTCCCTATTTTATTCTCTTTGTAGGCTCCTGCTCCCTGTAACTCTTTCGTCCCATCTGTTCTCTCATTCAGCTGAAGTCTTGCCTATATAGAAACCCAGCCTAGGACACGCCCCGGAACATGAATAATGAATAACTGGCGCTCATGCTAAAGGGGTGTGACTAAGAAACTCAGGTTTTGGTTTAGAAAGTCCTGCAATACAGGGCTGGGCGCTTCGTCTGAGTTCAAGTGCGTTTCTTAGAAACTCTCCTTTAAGGAGATGCACGGGATGAATCTTTTAAAGATGCATCATGTGTCTCTTGTTTCAAGGAAAAAGTTTCTCAATATTTCTTCTTTTTTGGCACCACGAGCTATATTACACGAGGACTTGATGGGAGTTGCCTTTCTGGATTTCCATCTTCAATCCTGTGCTCTTTGGCAGTGGCTTAAAGCATAGACAACCTGGGCGGTGTGTGGAGTGTGCCCTCTCCACACACACGCACCCGGGCGCACTCATACACACATACATGCACACACACGCATGGAGCGAGGTTTCCAGCAAATACTTTGGAAAGAATTCACATGACATGCAATTCGTTAACAAAAACTGGAAAAAATTTGCGGTGCCCCCCCCCATTTTTCCGCACCACACCCCTCTTTCCATGTTTCCAGCTCCTCTCTGTCCTCAGCACTTCCACATGGCACTGTGGTTCTAACTGACACATTCGCCTTTTCTTCTAGCTTTCTCTAGCTCTAAGACAGAACTCTTTGTTAAATTGAATGGACAGTGGAGTCAGTTAGGCAAAGGAAGCTACTAGGAGCAGACTCAAAGCGCACCCCTAGTGAATAATTAGAAAACGATTATTTATTATTATTTGCCCACTTGAAATTTTAGATAAGCACAGGGTTTGTTTTGAAATCTACTAACTAGAAAAATTAAGAAAAAAAATTCTCCGAATTCAATGGATAATTCCCTGCCGCCCCCCCACTCCTCACTCACTGTTACTTTTAAAAATTACAAAGCATGTGAAGGAAAGGGATAAGATTTTCTGCAGGGTCCTAATGATCTAATGCTACTCCTAATGATATCAATATTAATTCATATGGACCCAATTTTAGATATGCTGAGAATTCATTTGAATACATATATATGGGCTGCTTTCAAACCAAGAAATGTGAAAATAAGTGAAAATATTCTTTTCTCACCTTTATTGCTTCTAAACCTCAAGGATATGACTTCTTATTTCTTGGTGCTAGGAAGAGAAAATGGGAGTGTAACTGAACTTGATTTACAGGCATTTTCTGACATGCACAAATCAGATCCTTTTTGTTATCTCATTCAAGTAATGTTTCATTTATGTTTTTAAAAGGGGGACATTATATCAGGTAATTAACAACTAGCCCAGGTTATTTTGGAAACTTCAATTTCTAAATACAACTTTTCTGTCCTTCATTCTTTTCTAATGCTTAGAAATCAAACCCAATTGAAATTAAATTTTCTGGAAAATTTTTTTAAAAATCACTTATAAATATTTTGAATGAGAAAATATATTTTTAAAATGTTCAGCTATCTCACATCTAATTTCTTTCCTGGCATAAAGGTTGATTTACTGATTTCTTTGTCTTCTTAGTCATTTTCCCAATTCACCAAGAGAGGTCGCTGACTGCCCAGGATTAAATTTGCCGATTTAATGGAGTTCATTTACAAAGAAGTTATTGATCCATATCTCAAAACTAAGTGAATTTTATGTAGAAACTATTATGGGCAGATTTTATATGACTATTTTAAAACTTATACATTATTATTTTTAAATATGTTGGGGGCTCAGTTGGACATTTTGAATAGAAAGGAAACCCAGAAAAGTGGTCGTTAAACATGAAATTATTTCACTCCCATTTCTAATCCTACTATAAACAGTTCACTATAGGAAAGTGGGTGTGTTAAAAAAAAAAGTGTGCAGTTCAGAAGGGTAAAAAATTTGGGTTACTCTCTGTATCTGTGAAACAAAAATGTAAAGGAACTTTCAACAATAAAAAAAAGAAAAAGAAAGGTGGAAGGGGAATCAATAGTAAGAAATGAGAAAATTTGTTTCCCTCTATCACATATACATAAGATTGTTTAATCCTTCTGCTTTATGCCTTTTTTTAAATATACGGCTTGTATATGAACCTAACTATAAGGCTATTATCACTTGGCTTTTTTTTTCCAATATTAACATTTTTTCAGTTCTTTCAAGTTGAAAAATCGTCACATTTCTATTACCCACTGGTCACTGTCTCTCCTTTCATGTGAAAATAAATGGACACAAAGCAAACCTTTCCAGTTAGATCTGGTTCTTAAAATAGCCATAATGACCTTGAGACTTAAAATAACTTAGTGGGTATGCATTCAAAATAAAATAGTTAAGATCACATTTCTGCCTCTTGCTTGAAAAAATGTTAAACGTGAGACCTTGACTGATAAGTATTTTACAAAATATGTGTATATATTGACCCAGATTTTTTTTATCAATGTCCTTGTGAAATGTCAGAAAATGAGAAAAAATAAATGAAAAAAACCCTTTATTACTGTTTCCATTCCCTTTAAAAGAAAGTGAGAATTTCTTTTGCAGTTTTTACAGTGTTGAAGAAATATATATTTTATATATAGGGAACATTAATACTCTAGAGGACTTAGGGGGAGCCAGAGTACCATTGTTACTGGATCTCTCACAATACCAGAGAGACTAAAAAAGTATTGCAGGTTAAAAGCTAATTGAAAGTTTTCAAAAAATGTTTCAAATTATTAAATTTTTATACAGATTTCCATCACTTTGATTAATAAACTTTGTAATAAAGTAAGCACATCTCTAGTATTTTGGGGGCATAAATGAAATTTTATAATGGTTTTCTTACCTAGAAAAAAAGGAGTGAAAAAAAAAAAGCACAAACCATTGCATGAGCAAATGAAAAAATAACAAGCATACATTAATCACATTATGTTCTAAGCACTCACAAAGAAAGGCAAAAGCAGCCCCTACCATCAAAGAGCTTACATTCTAATGGGGCAGACAATATGAAAATCACTACATATAGAGAGAGGGCAAAATGGATATAGTCTCAGAAGAAAGTCTAGCACTGAGTGGGACAGAGAAAGGCTTCTTTCAGATTGATTCGGTGGGCTTTTTAGGTGAAAACAGCAGGAAGCTAGAGAAACTAGGAGGCCAAGGTGAGGATAAACAAAGCTTCTTATATTTGAGCCTGGAGACAGACCTGAACTTTTGGAAAATCATTGTTTGGAAGGGGGAAAGAGATGTGAAGTAGGAAGACAATTCTGGATTGTAATAATCCAGGAAAGAAGTGATGATGAGCTGTAATGGCAATATCGGAGGAGAGAAGGGGATGTATATAATGTATGTGTATGTATCTATGTATATGTGTATATATATATATATACATATAGATAGACATAGACCTATAGAAATATCTAATATATGTGTGTATACAAATTGCATGTGTAAGTGTATATGTGTATGTGTATTGCCAGGGTAAAATCTATAGGACTTGGCAATAGATTGGATATGAGAGTGAGTGTAAGAATAGAATTGAGGATGACATTCAGGTTTCTAGCCTAGAAGGGAGGAGAGTGGTGCCACAGTGAATCCGATTGGAATCAAACCCGATTTTCAAGATTTTTTTTTTTCTTAGATCAAATCACTTGTCTCTGGTTAATTCAAAAGTCAATAGTTAACTGTATATGTAATTATAATGACTAAGTTTAGCCCTAAGGAAGAAAAATGCAGCTTCTCTTATGCCTCCCCCACCCCCCTCACAGCCACACTCTTTGAAGAGGTTTTGAAGAGACAGTGATTGTGTAACATTGCATATAGTGTTAGATTTGGTCGATATGTTAGTTATATAATAGGGCTGATTAGGAGGAACTGTTAGCCATGTTCCCCATAGAGACAGTACACTTGCCTGTTAGTTCCATGGAAACATCCCAGGTCAGATCACTCAGATCATATTCATACTCTTGGTTTTACTAAGCTGCTTCTGTTTGCCTGCCTGCCTGTCTTTCTGTCTATCACTGTTTTCTGTCTTTGTTTCTCTTTTTCTTTGTTATAAGAATTGTAAATATGTATATAGTATATACCTGTATATAATATATGTGTATATATTTATGTAGACATAATATATATAATGTATCTATACATATATTCAGAAATGAATGCAAGATTAAGCAAAATAAACAAATAACAATTAAAAATAAAAAAGAGCTGTGATGACAATTGGCTTTTTTTTTTTTTTTTGCTTCTAATAAAAGTTATCAGCCTTATGTCCCAATACCTATCATAGTTTCTTGCCAGCACAGATTAGGAATAAACCAATGTACTATTATTTAATAATCAGATCCCAAATTTATCATTATTAAATATCAAATTAATTAAATTAAATTAAAATCATTATTATTGATTTTATCAAGTAGGATGTATACTATTTAAAGTCCTTCACAATCTGGGTTCATTACTACCTCCCTTCTTACCATTTACTCCCCTCCTCACCTTCTGTAATCTCATACAATGACCTTGCTCTTCCTTATGTAGGATAGTAGTTGTCTCCTATGTCTGGAATGCTCTCTCTTCTGCCTGTTGCCTCCTTGACTTCCTTCAAATGCAGCTCAAATTCTCTCTTCTCCAAGAAGTCTTCCCAATGCTTCATGCTAATGCCTTGCCTTTGAGATTACTTTCCATTACATTGAATATATCTTGAATGCTTGTTTGTTTGTTTTTTTTTTTTTGCCTGCTGTCTCTTCTGTTAGAATATAAACTTCTTGAAAACTGGGATTATTTCTGCTTTTGTTTTATCCTCAGTGCCTACCACTTAATAAGCTCTTAAATGCTTGTTGCCTGATTGTGTGGGTTCTGGAGTGGCACAAGCCATGATCTTGGACCCACACAGTTAACATTATAATCAGTCCATTGAATTCATAGAGAGATGGAACCTCAGAAGATAATACCAAGATGGACCCAGTGGCATGGCTCTTCACACACTCAACATGATGTCTGCCTACAATTGGGCTATTTTTACTATAATAATAGTGACATGGTTTTATAACCCTTTCAAGTTCACAAAACATCTTCTTTTTAAATTTATTTTCAGATTTTTTTTGTTTTGTATCATTTTATTTTATTTTCTAATTAATTAATTAATTACTTTAGAAATTTTCCCATGGTTCCATGATTCATGATCTTTTCCACCCCTCTTCCTTCACCCCTCCTGGAAACGACAAGCAATTCCACTGGTTTATCCAGGTATCATTGTTCAAAACCTATTTCCATATTACTCATTTTTGCAATAGAGTGATCTTTTAAGGCCAAAACCCCAATCATATCCCCGCTGAACCATGTGATCCATCATATGTTTTTCTTCTGCTTTTTTTGCTCCCACAGTTCTTTCTCTGGATGTGGATAGCGTGCTTTCTCATGTCCTTCTGGATTGTCCTGGTTCATCTCATTGCTACTAATAGAAAAGTTTGTTGCCTTTGATTGTGCCACAATGTTTCTGATTCTGTGTTCAATGTTCTCCTGGTTCTTCTTCTTTTGCTCTGAATCAATTCCTGAAGGTCTTTCCAGTTCACATAGAATTCCTCCAGTTCATCATTCCTTACAGCACAATAATATTCCATCACCAACAGATACCATAATTTGTTTAGCCATTCCCCAATCGAGGACACTACCTCTATTTTTTAATTTTTTTAAAACCCTCACCTTCCATCTTAGAATCAATACTGTATGTTAGTTTGAAGGCAGAAGTATAAGGGCTAGGCAATGGAGATTAAGTGATTTTCCAGGGTCACACAGGTAGGAAGTGCCAGAAACAAGCTTTCCACCCAAAACCTCTCATCTCTAGACCTGTTCAAACTGTCTTCTAAATAACAACCCATCAGGCAAATTGCCTGACTCTCTGGGCCTTTGTTTCCTCCTCTGTAAAATGAGGGATTTAGAATAGCTGAACTCTGACATTCCTTCCAGCTTCCCAGATCAATGATCCAATAAGTTGAGGTTAGAGACATTTCCTCTCTCTTCCTTCCCTCTCAACTTCCCTGCTTTTGGTGGAAATATCAATTTCTTGCTTTTTTTTTTCTATCAAGTAAGTGTCTGCAGTTGTATCTGGCATCAAACTACTTTTGGGACCTTGTATTTGCACAATTTAAATGGGTTTCTATCTTACTTGCCAACATTTGGCATGAATTTGATAGGTTAACTACATTTGCATGGTTTGTCAAAATGTCAATTCAAGGAAAGCATAAACATGGAAAGGAAAAGTAGAATATTGAATTCGATTAAGGATGCCCGTACCACATGGATTTGGGAACAAAATCTGACATGAAGGGAAACATATGTTATAGACTGATATCAAATCACTATGTTTACTGGGTATTTCCTTTACTAAAATTTGGGTCAGAAGGATAGAGCCACACAGAAACTTTGCTTTTCAAATAAATGAACCACAGGGGATGGCAAAACAGATCTTAAGCCCTCAATAATGTCTTAGACTTGGACAAAGCAGACTGGTGGGGCTGCAATTAATCATAATAATCACACTAACCAGACTAATCATAATAGCTAACATTTGTTTAGCACTTGAAGGTTTGCTGCGACCTTTATGTATATGAAATTAAATGAGAGGTAAGATATGGCTGTGAATGGATATAGACATACATGTGTTTATATATGCATATTTATCTATACATATATACAGATATACCTTACCTCATTTGAACTCATATACTTTGTATGTTCAAGACACAGGAAAAGGCAATGAGGATTCACCCCCACCCTCCCAATACCTCCAAATAAAACCATCTCTGTTCTCAATGAACTTATTACTTTTGATTGGGCTGCTATTCCTGGGCAATATTCCTGCTTCCTATCCAAGGCATAGAGAATGCCACAGGATCTCTCCCAGTAGGATCTCTTGGCATCACCACATCAATGAAACATTTTCTTCCCTCAAATCATATCAGTGTCAGAGATTGGAGAATCCTGAAACCCCTGGAATTTCCTTGCCCCAAGTTCCAATCAGAAAGTATCTACCATGTGTTAGACACTTCTGCTAGAGTCTCCAGAATAAATGCAAAAGATATAATCAGATAGAAAAAATAAATACAAAATAAATGCAAGGTAGTTAAGGTTAGAGGGAACTAGTAAATGGAGGAACCAGGAGAAGTTTTGTGAAGGAGTTGATTATTAAAAGAAAGGTAGAGATGAGAAAAGTGTCCATTACAGACATGGGAAAAAGTCAGTACAAAAATGCATGGACAAACGTGTTCATTAAACATCGCTTAATAAAAAACTATACTTCTGACTATTTTTGCTCATCACTTGATTTTTGCCCATTAGCCATGATTTGATGGTTTCTGCTAATATTTATGCAGGAAAAAGCTCTGGCCATTAAAATTCTGCCTTCAGTGATCTGCTTAGAAAGAATCTTTAGCAAACCATTTCATTTAAAAGTATGCTTATGTGTTTTTGCAACTTTTCTAGAAAAAACTGATTCAGTTCTAAATCTGTATCTTGTAGTGTCATCATCCTGGAGTAGACCAAGAATCTAGTCATTTACTACTCACGGTTTTCAGATAGATTCGCATAGACATAATCTCTGAATATCTTTGCATCTTTATAGATTTGGAAAGTCATTTTGGTCAACTTCCTCTCATTTTACAACCAAAGAAACCAAAGCCTAGGCCAGTAATATGATTTGCCCAAGGCTACCCAGGGTGGAAGTGTTAAACCCAGTTCCTCTAACATCAACTCCAGTGCTCTTTCTACCACATAAAGATGCTTTCGAATGCATAGGAAGTATGGGCAAAATTATCCAACTGGCAAGGGGCATCGACCAATCGATACATGTTAATTATGTGCCTTCAGTGTGTCAGGCACTCTGCTAAACACTGGCATAGTAGGAAGATCACTGACCTTGGAATCAGGAGTTCTAGCTTCCTTCTTATCCTTCTTTTTTGTTCATTACTTCTTACAAATCTTAAGCAAGTTATTTCACTTTTCTGAGCTGATCTATCCTTATTTGTAGAAAGAGGAAATTGGATTTGGCATACTTTAACTTCCCTTGTCATAGTGATTTTATATTCACAAGGTCCCAGTCAAAATCTACTAAAGTTATTTCTTCATGAAACAATGACTTAGATGAGGAATTTGGCTACATATCTTTGCACTTGAAGCCACCGAATCAGAAACTGACTCATAATAAGGGCCAAGAAATATTTCTAGGGATCACAATTGGATGGTCAATGGATAGAACCTGGACCTGATTTCAGGGATACCAGAGTTCACATTCAGCCTTGGACACTTACTAGCTATGGGACCTTAAATAAGTCACTTCATGTCTCCAGGCCTCAGTTTCCTCATTTATAAAGTGGCATAATAGTAGCACCTATCTCCTATGGCTGTTGTGACAATAAAATGAAATAATATTTGTAAAATGTTTTGTAAACCAAGCATTTTAGAAATGCTAGTTATTATTGTTATTATTATTTCTTGGACTATAGCCCGCACTCAGAAAACCTGGACAAATGTACCCTTGGTGGCCTTTGTCCCCACTATATATAGAATGACTGGCCAATGTAATGTATTGGAATAAGCAATCATTTGAGAATCAAGGGGCCTTATTTCAAATATCAGCAATACCAACGACCTGGATGAATGAGGGGAAATCACTTGGCTGCTCTGGGTTTCCACATTTAAAAAAAGAAGAAGTTGGACTTAGATGATCTCCAAGATCTTTCCTAACTCTAAATCTATGGTCCATATTTTAAAATATGTCATTAATAATATTATAGAAACAAATTATTAACAGGAGTAAAACAAAACATATTCTTGAATGTAATACTAACATTCAAATTTAAGTTTGCAAAATCTTATGATCACTAACTCCTCAGGGGCTGAGCTTTTTATATCCCAAGTCCTCTGGACTAATCAAATCTCAAGGATTGCCATCCTGCCTTCTTAAAGGGAAGCCACTGCTAATCTATGTAAAGTGAATGCTAATGCTGTCCTGAGTCCTCGTGTGCCTCCTGAGCTCCAGCACATTTTCCTTTGCCTCCTAGACGCTTCCACTTAGATTTCTCATCTTAAAATTAATTATCTTCAAAAATAAACTTATCTCAGCTCTCTCCCAAACACCCAACTTACTAATTACTTGTTATCATATTACATTATTATTATATCTTCTAGTTACCTGAGCTCAAAACTCTGGAGTCATCTCTTCCCTTTCCCTCACCTTGTATATCCAATCAGTTGCCAAACCTCATTGATTCTAACCTCCATAATTTCTCCCATTCAACCCCTCCTCTTAGCTCATACCTCCACTGACCTAGTTGGGATATTTTTCATTTGTAAAATATCAATAGGCTTTTAAATTATCTCCCTGTCTCCAATCTCTTCTTTCTCCAATCTGACTTCCATACAGATGCCAAATTGTTATTACTAAAATGTAGGAATGTTTGTGACACTCTTCTGTTTAAGAAGCATCACTGGTTCCAAATTGCACTTAGGATAAAATATAATCTGGTATTTAGGGCATTTAAAGCCTTTCATAATCAAGCTTCTTTTTCATACTTTTCTAGAATTTTTACACATTATTTTTCTTCTGTATTCTATTCTAGGCAGCCTACTTGAGGTTCCCAGTATAAAAAATTTTATTTCCCATCTCTGTGACTTTATACAGGGTATGCCACATGCCTAGAATTCAATCCCTTTGTATCTCATTTTCATAAAATTATTAGATACCTTTAAATATTTGTTTCTTTTTTAATGAACACTTCATCCTATGTGTTACCTCTCCCAGTTTCTTGTGCCTCTTCCCTGATCATTTTTTTTAAACCCTCACGTTCCTTTTAAGAATTAATACTTTGTATTGACTACACTGAAGAAGAATGGTAAGTGCTAGGCAACTGGGGCCAAGTGACTCTCATAGAGTCTCATAGCTAGGTAGTGTCTGAGGCCAAATTTGAATCCAAGACCTTCTATCTTGAGACGTGGTTCTCAATTCATTGAGCTACCTTACTGTACCCCCCTATGCCCCATTATTTTTTATTGACTTTGCATACATTTTACATTTACTGCTCTGTGCTCATGTAGCTTTCCTCTAAAATAATTTGAGCTCTTTTTGCACAGAGATGGTTTAATTTTTTATCTTAAATTTAATTAATTAGTTAATTTAGAATATTTTCCCATGGTAACATGATTCATGTTCTTTCTCTTTCCTCCTTCCTCCCCCTTCCCATAGCCAAAGAGCAATTCCACTGGGTTACATGTATCATTGTTCAAAACCTATTTCAAAAAAAACCCAACTATTTCCATATTATTGATATTTACAATAGAGTGATCATTTAGAGCAGTGATTCCCAAAGTGGGAGCTACTGCCCCCTGGTGGGTGCTGCAGCGATCCAGGAAGGTGGTGATGGCCACAGGTGCATTTATCTTTCCTATTAATTGCTATTAAAATTAAAAAAAAAATAATTTCCAGGGGTCTAAGTAATATTTTTTTCTGGAAAGGGGGTGGTAGGCCAAAAAAGTTTGGGAACCCTGATTTAGAGTCTACAAGAGACTGTTTAATTTTTGTCTCTGTATGGCCAGCACCTAATGCATCCATCCACATTCTGCATCTGGGACTATTGGATATATTCAGTCCTGGGGACATAATGACAAAATGCCCAAAACATAGTCAATGCCTAATAAATTCTTGTCAGGTTAAATTGAATATTTAGAAAATATTATATGGAAGGCCTTTTTTTTCCCCTTGGAGAATCATGTTGGTTTTCTCATGTATCTATTTAAGCTTCTCCTTTAAAAAAGAACGTCAGATTTGGAACTGATGCCAAATTTCAAAAGCATTTTTACCATTTTTAATACACTCCCTCCTATTCATACAATATACTTAAATAACATTTAATTTTGAAATGAAGAACAGCACAAGTGATTCATGGAGAGCTTGAGTAGACATTGTTCTATCTGGGAGTACTTAAGTGAATAATAGCCCACATTCATATTACCTTTAGGGCTCACTTAATGCTTTTCTCATGAAAGCCCTATGAAGTACTGGTTTTTGTCCCCATTTTCTGGAAGGATAAAATTGAGGTACAGAAAAAGTGAAGTGACTCAATCTGTGTCAGACCATTAGTAATTCAAGATAGGAAACAAAATCTTTTGACGCTGAATTCAGTATTTTTACCATTCTATTATACAGGCCCCAATTCCCAGAGGTCAGTGAGTGGGTAAGTTGACAAGTTCTTAAGATACCTTTCACATATAATATTATGATTCTGGTCACTTTATGGATGAAAGAGGAAGGGAGGAAAGAGAGAGAAAGAAACAGAAGCAGTCATTACAAGGAACTGCTGAAATTTCATCTTATCAGATATTTCTGCCTATCACTTCCTAACAAGTATTTCTTTTCTGGAATCTATAAAGTATTATTTGTTGTTCTTAATTAACTTAATTGCTTCTTTGGGGCAAAAATAATTTTCTCCTGCCCTCTTTTTTTTTGTCAATACAATAACTATAATCATTTAGCACTCTTTTGTTCTTTCTAAATCCTTTTTTTTTTACCTTTCTTGACTTATTCCTTTTTACTATTCTTTTTCAGTTTCCTTTTCACTTTAGTTATCTCCAATTATTTGTTCTTCCTGTCGTATTCCTTTTCATCACTCCTCTTCTCTCTTCCTCCATCCTTCTTTCTCATGTCCATACTTTCCTTCTTTTTCCCCTCTGCTTAATCTAATTCATCTCTCATTCATTTCCAGCTGACCTTTTATTTTCTGTTTCCTCGTCTTTTATTGGCCTTTTCTTGAATTCCAGTTACAAGTAGTTCCCAAGTTACAAATGCCTGGCACAGAATCCCTGATGTCATTGCTTTAGAGCCTGCCAACATTGCCACAGTGGCACTAAGGCTCCTGTTTCTTGGAGGACCCTTCTGAATAGCTTGGGAATTGTTGCCAAGAACTTCGCAGTCCCTGAGGGCATTCATATCACCACTGGAGCCATAATAACTATTCCCATAGAAGGAGCCACTCCTTCCCTTTCCCCATAGAAGAACTCAGATTCCACAGACTTCCACCTCAGACCACTATCCCATCCCCAACCAATCGCCACATTCCATTGGTTGAAATTGTCTCTTCCTTTCAGGGCCCAAGGCAGTTAGAATTCTGATGCACCCACCTACTCCTTCTCCAATACATAAACCAAAGAGAAAATGAATTGTGAGTTCCAAATGACCAACTAAGACATGCACTATTGGAACACAATCATTTTATAAATTGGAGATTACTTCTTTCCAGTCTTCTTTTTCCACTTTCAACTGAGAAACTCTTATTCTACACCTGTATTACAAAGGAATATCCAAACAATTCATTGTCTCTGTGGTGGGGAGAGGGAGAAGGCAAATAGGTAATGAGAGGGACTGTCTTTGGGCTGTGACTTAAGGGATGCTGGTAAAGGGTTAACATCCTTAAATCCCACTATTATTTCCTTTAGATTACTGTTTCAGTGTTTTGGAAGTGAAATTTCCTAGGAGCAGCATCATTTTAAAATGTTTGTCACTATTAGCATAACAAAGAACAATCTGAAAGAGGTTCATACTGTCAGTTATTGATTTTTTTAAATTATTTTTTTTTAGTAACATGGAGAAAAAATTTTTGATAAATAATTTTTTTTTATATTTTAGAATTTAATTCTTTTTCCTTTTTACACTCCCTCCTTCCCCAAGGCAATGAATAATCTGATAGCGGTTGTATACCTTCTTTCATGTAAAACATATTTTCATATTGCTCATGTCATGACAGAAGTCACATATCACACATGCAGTAAAAATTTCATGAAGGAAATACAGTGGAAGAGGGCCTTCTTTGATCTGTACTCAGAATTTAAGAGTTCCTTCTTTGGCTGTGGATAGCATTTTGATCATGAATGCCTTGTGATTATCTTGGAGACTTGCTTGAAGACTTCATATCTGATTATCTTATAATATTTCTTTTACTGTATACATTATTTTCCTCATTCTGCTCACTTTTCTTTATATCAGTTCATATAAGTCTTTCCAAGTTTTTTTGACCCTGTTCATTTCTTATGGCACAATAGTATTCTATTAAAACCATAAAACAACTTTTTCATTCATTCCCCAAGTGATGGATGATCTCTCAGTTTCCAATTCTTTTCCAGTACAAAAAGAGCTGCTAAAAATATTTTGGTACAAGCTGGTTCTTTCCTCTTATCTTTGATCTCTTTGAGATATAGACTGAGTAATGGTGTTGCTGAGTGACTATGAGGTGGTATCTCAGAGTTGTTTTAATTTGCATTTTTCTTATCAATAGGGATTTAGAGCATTTTTTTATGACTACGACTGGATTGTTTTAATTTTTTCCTCTGAGAACTGCTTGTTTATATCCTTTGGTGGTCACTTATTGATAACCAAGTGAGGCTAAATTCTCACTTGTACTGGGTCAAAGAACAAGTAAGTTTTTATAGAAAAGATAGTAAAGAGAAACATCATGGCCTACTATCTGGGCAAGGTTAGATGGGTTAGGTACTGGACTTGTGTGTGAATAGCGGTGAGCTAGAAGCGGGGGGAGGGATAGCTAGAGGCCAATAATATTATGCAAAGAGGGTATGAGGTCTGGTGTAGCAGAAGTTAGGACAGAGTCCCTGATAGGTGGGGCAGGAGAGCACTAAAGAAACATTTTAGCCTTCATAATTTCCCTTAGGGATAGCCTTGACTTTGGCCAATGCACTGTTGCCAATGAGCACATGTTTACAAGATGGTCCTATGCCATTCCTAATCCAATAATGTTCTCTTCCATTTAAGATATTCCTAGCACACATAGATCTCTTCTCTGTCACAATTGTTCTTCATCTGGTATCATATTCTTCTTTGCACATGTTGTATTATTATCATAATAATAATATGAGTTCCTTGAAATAATTTATCATCATCTTTGTTTCACCAGTGCCTACTACAGTATATAGGGCAGAATAAGAACTTCATCAATCCCAGCTAAAAGGGAGGTAGAAGAGCCCATTCCTCCTCTTACAGGGAAGAGATAACAACTCAGTTAAGGACCCTACCTAGCTAAAGCTCAGAACTGGAAACCAAGAGTTCAACAAACCAACAACTAGCAGTAACCATGAAACCAGAAGAGCACCTCTGAGCAGAAACTACATATGATTTGAAATAAGAGAACAAGTCTACCAATAAAGTATAATCACATCATGGAAGACATGGACTGCCATAAAGTGCCAAAGATATGAGTGACCCATGCACATCTATTTTTACACAGAGGTGAGTATTGCCTTTTGGAACACTTTGGAATGGCATGGAATAACTTCTCCTTCTTCCCAAACGTCTAACCAGGAAGGCAACAATCTACTTATATGTGCTTCATAAAGGTGAGTCCAACCATGTTTTTTT
This sequence comes from Gracilinanus agilis, assembly GCF_016433145.1. Taxonomy (NCBI): domain Eukaryota; kingdom Metazoa; phylum Chordata; class Mammalia; order Didelphimorphia; family Didelphidae; genus Gracilinanus; species Gracilinanus agilis. The sequence goes on along the minus strand of NC_058130.1, from coordinate 83,394,964 downwards.
TTCCTTAGGTGTGTACCTCTTCACTCTTCTTGTGGACAATATTTACATTTTGGGCAGCATATTGTTATCTTAATGATACTTTTTCATTAAATGCTTTTGATTTGAACTAAGAATATTGTCTTGCTCGCTAGTAAGTGTACATACTGGGGTGGGAGCTCAAAACTTCCATTTTTTGAGACTCTGTCTCATAGAGTACTTTGTGACTAAAAGTTCTTCTGGGGTCCCACATGCTCCATGTATTCTTGTGGGCACTAAATATTTAGTTAATGTATATGGAATTGAATTGAAATTTCATGTAAGCTGGGCTTTCAGTGGTAGGTAGATATTTACAAATGTTGTTTGTCTTGTATGACACATAATTCCAAAATATTAGAAATGAAAGAGACCTCAGAGATGCCCTAGTCCAAATCTTATTATACAAGAAGAGAAATTGAAGCCCTGAGAGAAGTCAGTCAACAAGCATTTACTAAATACTTCTTACTGGCTATTCTCTGTGCTAAGAATACAAAGAAAGGTACTTGATTTAAAGGAGGTCATATTCTAATGGCTAAAGAAGGAGTTGCTACATGCAAATAATTATGTACAAATAAGACACATACATTACAAATAAGACACAATCTTAGAGGGAAAGGACTTGCTAGGAGAAGAGAAAGACCATCTACTGAGATTGGGATTTAAGCAAAGTTTGGAAGAAAGCCAGGGATGAGGAGGCAGAGTATCCCAAGTATGGGGAACAGTAAATATAAATGCATGGAGTATGGAGAAGGAGAGAGTGAGAATAGTGTTAGAAAACCTAGAGAGAAGGTTTCTTGCTTATCCTCATTACAAATAACAAATAACAAAACGTTGTTTTTTTTATAAAAGTAAAACCTAGAGAGAATATGCAGGAAAAGGTAGTTGCCAATATGGGGTTAAGGATGAAGACTGAGAAAATACTATTACATTAGATATTTAAAAGATAATTGGCATCTTTGGAAACCATTTTGGTTTCTCTGATAAAATTCAAATTGACCCTCATGCTGTAAGTTTGCTGAGCAAGATTCACTTTCCATGGGTTTCAAGGCATGAAAGATCCTTTAGATGAAAAGAGCAGTTTCAGTTTGAATAATGAGACTGGGAGAGAGATTGCTAAAAGTCTAGAAGGAAGAAAAGTGGAAATAGAGGTATCAAATGAAGATTACTTTCTAAAGGTATTTAGCTGAGAAGGGAAGAGATAGAAAATATAGCTATCAGGGATGGCTGGGTCAAGTAGAATTGTTGTTTGTTTTAGGATGAGAGAGATGGGGGCATGTTTGTAGACAACAAAGAAAGAGTTAATAGAGGAGACAGGTTGCGAGATCAATGATGGATGTGGAGGGGTTAGCTTTGAAAAGAGAAGGGCTTCATCATCTGAGACAAGGATAAAGGAGGAAAAGTGACTTGCTTTGAGGTTATGCAGCAATGGCTTGCCAGATCTAGAACTTAAATTATAAGTCTAACTCTAAATCTAGTGCTTTACTATTATATTTATTGTACTGCTCTGTTAACCATCTATTAGTAGCCTCAATTATTGCTTACTAGCATGAGGTCCTTCCAAGTATTTTAATTAGTACTTGACTCCAGAAAGGTCAATTAAGGGGAGAAAGGGTTTTTCAATGCACAATACTTGGGTGTTACCAGTCAAAAAATGAAATATTGACTGTGTGCCTGCTAAAATTACATCAGAATATTTGTCTAAACCTTGTGCAAGTTTAAACACATATATGTATTTATACACATGTATTTATGTTTCATAGTTCAAAATTTACCACCTTTCAAATATAATAGCAAATTACCCAAGGCCCATACTTCTTGTCACACAAAACAAATCAAATAAGGACAAACACCTCTGGGAAATCTTGCAGCTAGGGTCACCCAGTAACCAGAAGGCACTATGGAAAGTATTTCACCACTGTCCTCTGCTGTGTCCACATAGGCCAGCTGTTCTGAAAGACTGGTTTCTTTTGAGAGGATGCTATGCAGGTGTTCTTCCTACATGATTAACCATGTGTCAAATTCTTTGTGTCACCAAAAAGTTATAACATTGTGGGAGTTTTGAAACTAGTCAGAGGCCATTTGGCGTAATAGAAAGAGGAGCCAGGTCTACCATTAACTTGTTTTGTGAAACTTGGGCAATTATTTCTCTCCTCTGGTCCTAAACCTTCTCATCTGTAAAATGTGAGGCTAGTGGAGAGAGGGGGCCAACTAGGTGGCTCCATGAATAGAGAATTGGGGCTAGAGAAAGGAGGTCCTGGTGAGTGGATTTAATATAAATTTGTACCTCTCTTCCCTTTTAAAAAGGAAAGTTTTGAAAATACATTTTGGTCTCAGCTCTACCTCTTGATTGGGCATAAATGGAAAATCCAGAGATCTCATGGCTCCCTCGTGTCTGGAAAGACTGGCCTCTGACTGGACTGAAGTCAAGTCTGTCCAACCAGAGAGACACAGAAAGAGTGACATCACCAGGTTTTCAAGTTAGGAATTGAGGAAGCAGCAGCTTGTTGTGCTCTCTCTTTGGGTTTACCTGGTGGGGCAGTTCACTTGTGGTCTCTTTGCTAGTGAACTGAGACACGAAGTCAGTGGCAGACTCAGATTAGCTAGGCAATGGGCCCTATGATTATGTGCCATTACTATATCTCCAACCCACTTTCACTATCAAATAATTATAAATTCATATACAGACTCTAGAGAATTTTAATCCTAATGTTGCATTCAAACTTGACCTTAGACACTTCCTATATATGATCCTGGGCAGATCACTTCATCCCCATTGTCTATCCCTTCCCACTCTTCTACCCTGGAACCAATACATACTATTGATTCTAAGATGAAAAGAAAGGGATTTTTTTTTAATGTGGAGCTAGGACTGGTCTTTTCCCAAGATCTCTTTCAGCTGTAACATTCAGTGATTCCAATTGGTTTAAACCACCAAAAAAAAAAAACAAACAAAACCAAAACATTTGGTTTCTTAGGTAAGCACAAATGGATGTTCATGCTTTAAATTTGCTAAGCAGGATTCATGTTTCATGCCTTTCAGGGCTAAACAAGATCTTAAAGATCATAAACATCCTGTATTTGAAGAAATGGAGACCTAGAAAGGAAAATGACTTGCCTAAGGTCACACATGTAATAAGTAACAGAGCTAGAATCTGAACCCAGGATTTTGGTCTAAAATATTAAATAACCCTTGAAAAAGCACATTCCTACCTTTAGTATACACACATACACATACACTGGCATATCCTTTCTCAGGAATCACTGTCACTGTTCTCCATTCCTGAAATTATCTCTCTCTTTACTTCCAATTCTTTATAACCTTCTGCAGAAAAGCCTTTGCTAATCACTTCTCCAGTTGGAGCTTTTTCCTCTAGGGTTGCTTTCCCTCTACTCTTGCATGTTCCTTATAGGTACTTTTTGGGTTCATGTTGGCTCCCCTTTAGTATGTAAGCTCCTAAATGACTAGGTTTTTGTTTTTACTCTGTATATACAGAATTTAGCACAGCACCTGGCACATACTGTCATTGTTGTCATTCAGTCATTCAGCCATGACTGATTCTTTGTGACCCCTGGGACCATATCGTCCATGGGGTTTTCTTGGCAAAGATACCGTAATGCTTTTTCATTCCCTTCTCTGGTGGATCAAGGCAAACTGAGGTCATATAGCTAAATAAATGAGACTAAATTGGAACTTGTCTTCCTGACTCCAGGTCTAGTGCTCTATCCACTGAGCCACCTAGCTGCCTGGAAAATAGTGAACATGTAATCAATGATTTTATTAATGTTATGTAGAAATTTTATGTCACAGGATACAGTTTTGTATACATGAACATTACTGCTTCTTGACCGTGAAATCTAATAAATTGTAAAAAAACAATAAACAAAGAAAACTAATAGAAAATAAGTTAGGTAGGAACTGGATTTTTTACCCTGAGGAAGATTTACTAATGAAACACAGACGTGCTAGGTAGAAGGGCTCGAGACTGGTGGTTGGAGGTTTCCGTTACTGGTCATTAATAAATATCAGTTTAGAATAATATTTTTTCCCTTCATAAAAGAATAAAATTTATGTCCTCCATGTCACTAAGTACTTCATAATCACTTAATACATTATTAAGTTTCCAGTGATTTCAAGGGCCCCAGGGATCTCTCTTTGGCCTTGTGCTACTTAACCTTTTTATCAGTAACTTGGATGAAGGGATAGAAGTTTTATTTGTCAAACTTTCAAATGACACTAAGCCAAGATGGATAGTTAATACAATGGTTGACAAAGTCAAGATTGAAAAAGATCTGGCCAACTCAAATTATGAGACAAATCTAATTTAACTTGAGTTTTTAACAGGGAAAAATATAAAGTCCTACACAGTGTAAAAAAATCAACTTTTAAAAAAGGGACCTGAAAAAGTAATTTGTAGGAAAGAAATCTGAGGGTTTAAATATGATTTCAATATGGGTCAATGACATGAGATGGTATATTGATATGAATGAAGGCATTCAATGGATTAACAAATGGTACGTAGTCATGCTGGATTGTTTGAATAGGTTTTCTTGAAAGATATATATAGAAGTTTCTAGATGATTCTAAGCAACAACTGCTCCTCATGGAACACTCCACCATTTTCTAAACCTAAAACATGAGGATGAAACATGAGCTAGTGTCGTTCATGCATCTTTTTTCCTCAGAAGGTAGAAATGTGTTAGCATTGAGAAATTCTCTCTTTTAATGGAGATTGTGGCTAAATAGGGAATCCAAGAATCATTTGCAGTGGGAATTTCTCTCAAATTTTATCCACTCCAAATGATATTTACCCCTCAGAGAGTTTCTTCCCATCTTGGGCATGTTCCCAGGCTCAAGTGATATGTACAAGCTGGGGGAAGGTTTAATGAATAGTTTTTGGCTTATATACCTATTTCCACAACAAGATGGGGGGGGAAGACAATGCTATCGTTAAGTGAGGTATAGTGCACAAAACAGCAGAAATTTTAATTCTAAGATCAGACTATATCTTGAGCATTGAGAATTACATTTTAGGGAGTATACACAAAAGAGTACAGGGGACTTTTCATAAGGGTTATGTTGGAGTGGAAAAATGGCTACTAAGGTCTTTTGAAAACATTTTGCTTTAGGGGCTTTGTGGCCAAATAAGCAAACCCTCTTCACCAAAAGCTTTTGTGTTAATTATTGTCTTAAAAGTCTCTGTCTCTGTCTCTCTGTCTCTGTCTCTCTCTCCCTCTGTACTTCTTTTTTCCCTCTCTCCCTTTTCTCTCTTCCTCTCTTCCTCTTTCTTTCCCTCCCTCCCTCTCTCCCTCTCTCTCCCTCTCTCTGTCTCTCTCTCTGTCTTTCTCCCCCGCCTCCCCTCTTCTTTAGCCAATTTTGTATCGCCCTGTCTCACACTCCCAGGATTTCACCATATTGTTGCTGAACTTGGAGCACAAATCTGACCAGAACTCCTAAGCTCAAATGAACTGCTATTTAATTTAGCCTTCTCAGTAGCAGGGTCAGTGATGGGCAACCTTTTCAGCTTGGTGTATCAAAATTAGCCAAAAAACCGAGCATAACTCAAGTGGTATATCACTTCAAGAAAAAACTCCATAATTTCATGATATTTATAGTTTAATAACAAAAATGTAAAAGTGTAATATATAACTGTATTTCATAAACCAAAATAGGTAAATTAATATAGGTAGAATTGTCATCTATAGTGCATAGAGTGTCTACACTACACTACAGCAAATGTTTCATACTTAGCATGTGCACCTGTATGTGGCTGCATGTCATCGAAAATAGCTACATGTGTCAGTGCTGACATATGTGTCATAGGTTTGCCATCACCAGTCTATGTTCAACCATAGTCCACAGCTTCTACTTTCAAAGCTTTCTTATCTGCGTTATCTCTGGCCAATCACTGTGCTCCTTTTTGGCTGATAATTGTAGCTCTTCCAAAGCAAATCAAATTGTCTTGCTTTTTGTTCCTGTCTCTTGCAACAGCTCCCTGTTGTCTTAATTGTCTCTTGTGCCATCTAGGCCACAAACACATATGGATGACAGAGAAGTTACATTCAAATTTCTTTACTTCAAAGAACCTTAGAAGTAAAAGTTCTCTAGGATCTATCTATATATCAATCTATTTAACTCTCTCTATTTCTGTTTCTCTTTCTCTGTATATATCATTAGAAACCAAGATTTTAAAAACAATTATTAGCGCATTGGACACAATTTACTACAACCATTTTATATTGTCATTTTTACTACAACCATTTTTATGCTGGACCTAGATCATACTAGCTTGTAAGAGTTAATTTTTTATCTTGTAAGTTAATTAATTTTTTTTGTTTGTTTTTTGTTTTTTTTTTAACCCTTGTACTTCGGTGTATTGTCTCATAGGTGGAAGATTGGTAAGGGTGGGCAATGGGGGTCAAGTGACTTGCCCAGGGTCACACAGCTGGGAAGTGGCTGAGGCCAGGTTTGAACCTAGGACCTCCTGTCTCTAGGCCTGACTCTCACTCCACTGAGCTACCCAGCTGCCCCCTAAGTTAATTAATTTTTTATCATCAAATGCTACAAATCAGGGATTGATTTATGGTTCTGTTAATTGTCTAACATTTAAAAATATGGAAAATATTATTGTCAATTTACTAGCACACCACCTCTCAGAGCTAACACCTTTACCATGCTTTAAGGTTTAAAAAGAATAGCCTTCCAAATAATATTTTGAAAAGGTAGTACTAATAATGTTATCTTCATTTTATACATGAGGGATTTGAGTTTCAAACAGGAAAAGTGATTTTTCCAAGGTCACTCAGATATAAATGAAACTAGTGCTGTTGTTCAGTCATTTCAGTTATGTTTGACTTTGTGACCCTCTTTGGGGTTTTCTTAGACAAGATACTAGATTAGATACTAGATTTCTTAGACAATGATACTAGATTACATTGCCATTTCCTTCTTCAGCTCATTTTACAGATGAGGAAATTGAAGCAAACAGGATGGGTTAAATGACTTGCCCAGGATCACACAGCTACTGTCTGAGGCTGGATTTGAATTCAATTTTTCTTGACTCCAAGCCCACCATTCTATCCACTGCAGCACTTAGCTGTACCTCATTCTTCTCTATAATGTTTTGTGAATTCACTTATATTCTAAACAGAAGTTCTTGGCTCTCATGTCTCTCTACTTGCCAAGAAGACCAAATATTTTGTTGGTGAAGCGGTTGCTGAGTGTTTGTAGTCTTTTTACTGTGGCCACACTTTTGCATTGTCCAAAATGGTCTAAAAAATTATGATAGTTAATGAATTTAATTTTTTCCTATTTTTCAGAATGAGTCAAAAGCTTATTTAAATAGGTCATTTTAAACATCAGGTAATTGTACAATATATGCTTTTTACTTTTATTCTAATCTGGCATTGTTCTTTGCCTTTACTCTAAGTAGTCTGAATATGCATTCAACCAGCTGAATTGAGTGTGACTCCAAAGTCAGTAACCAGTAATTAAGTGTGTGTGTGTGTGTGTGTGTGTGTGTGTGTGTGTGTGTGTGTGTGAGGGGGGGGTGGGGCAGGCTTGGGGCTGGCTACATCAAACATCATCCAACTGTTTTTGAAGAAAGTAGAATTTTGAGACACTTTAAATCCCTTCTATTTCTGAATCTCAAATCACATCATAGGATCATAAGAGCTACAAAGAACCTAAAAAGTTCTTTAGTTTAGATAAATGTGGAAACTGAGATTCAGAGACAGTAAGAACCTTTTCATTTGTTTCCATTAAAATCCATTTCCAGAAAGTCATTGTGTCTTAGAATTGACAGTGTGTTCTTGAAATTTATGTCAGCAGACCTCAAGTTTGGCAGGTTTGTTGTTGGTGGTGGTTTCTTTCCCCCCTATCAAGATAGAGTTTGATTACTCTTGTCTGTTCCATAACTTGTTTATCCTAATTAAGCACAATGAGGTTCATCATCAAGTTGGCCAATAGATGATGAATTCTCTGGCCATGTCAATCCATGCAATAAACAGAAACACAAAATTGCGTATAGTATTGGGAAGCCCATACATACTTACTAAATAACAGCCCCTGTTTTGCAGAAAAGGTTCTGAGAATGCTAAGAAACATAGTTTTTTTAAATAAATTACAAATATTAATTTAACTATTGATGTCCTAAAGATGATCTTTTATTTGACAATAGCGTATCTTTCTCTCTGTCCTTGTTATCACTTGTTAGAATGTAAGCTCCTCAAAAAGAGAGATTGTTTCAATTATCATATTTGTATTTCAAACATCTACCACAGTGACTGGCATACCATATGCATTTAATGAATGCTTTTTGGGAGCATCTAAGTAACACAGTGGAGTGCCAGACCTAGAGTTGGGAGGACCTGGGTTCAACTCTGACCTCAGGCACTTCCTAGTTGCATGACTCTGGGCAAGTCATTTAACCCTGATTACCTACCTCTTGATGTTCTCCTGTCTTAGAACTGATGCTAAGATAGAAAATAAGGGTCAAAATAAATTAATAAATGCCTTTTGGTCAACTATCTGGAGAAACTAAATCACATCAATATTGATAGTCTCATTATGAATAAAATGGAAAGACAAAGAACTTGAAATGATTTATGGCAAGGGCTATGTGCAGTATGTATGTATATGTGTGATATAGAATACATAATATATGTATTACATATACATGCGTGTATGTGTGTGCATATCTGTATGCATACATATATATAAAATCATAGAGTTTTCTGATAGTCTGTCAAAACCCATGAACTTTTTCTCAGAATAATGGTTTTAAATGCATAAAATAAAATACATAGTATTAAAAAGGAAATAAATTATCTCAAAACAAAGCTATAATTAGTTTCCCATTTAAGTCCATGGATCCCCTGACATGGACAGCATTAAGAAAATCTGGTTTATAAGTTCTCTTTGGAAAAATGAATAAATGAATTGATAAGAATTGGTTTCATTTTGAACCCAAAGGGATAGCATGTTTGGTGGTCTTACCTTACATCTTCTGATGGGTATGAAAAAAAAGACTAACATAAAGATGTAAGTGCATCACTTTGGACAATATGTGAGTATATCTTCTGGTTTAGGATAAAAAAAGGGGAGAAAGTATGGGAAGAACTTGACAAGATTCTTCCAAATCAGTAGATCCCTTGAAAATTTCACAGTGAGTTTCATTGCATTTTGCAAACTCACTGACAGTATAAAAGTGAATAGAAAAGAGAAAGGAAAATTATGTTGTAAATGTGGCTCAAGATTAAGAAATAAAAGAGGTCATATGGTGTTAAATAGAATAAATTTGCAGCTGACCTAGTCATCATGATTTCCTCCAGAAGTATTCATCACTTGAGAGTAAGAACAGATGAGTCAGATGATAGGGGCAAAATAGGGTTGATCTTATTCAGAGTAGGGAGGTCAAGGAAGCAAATATTTCAAGAGTAGTTACTGAAGCGACTGACCATAAGCCTGTTCAGCATGGATTTTTTATTCCATTAGTCATTTCTTTCCAATCCCCTCCCCAACCAAAGAAATAGATTATCAGCAATAAGCATTTGGTACAACTTCTATTTATCATTCTCAGAGGATTGGTCCATACCAATGCTGAGTCTATTTCAACAAGTCTTTCTATATCATCTTAAATGTCATGCATAAATACACAGAAGTGCCCTCTTATCCTTTCCTCTGCCCACAGTCTACTTTCAGGTACATAATCTTTCCTGTCTGTGGGTAATTCTTTGTTAATATCTATATTGCTGCTGGGTGTACAAATTTCCAGTATTTTAGAAAGGCATTTGAGCTTCTCCTACTTTTATTGCTCTTGTGCATTTGTCTGCTATTTCATCTGGTACCCTTTGTCCAAGTTGTTGCTAGTCCAGGTGTCATTCTTCCCTTTCTGTCCTTAAGAAATGCACAATACTTAAACTGAATTGCAAGCACTTAATTCTCAATCCATTACCATGTATTATACAGTGCATTCAATCGATTTCCCATTGAAATCCATTTTCTCAATGGGTTCACCCTCATCCCAACAGATTCAAAGCTAGAAAATGAGACATGAAGAGCTGATAAACTGGGATAACTGAGAGAGAGAGATAAAACTATAATTAAGGAAGAGAAATATGACAGAAATGACCAAAGGGGATAGGTAGAAGGACAAGAAACTGCTCAGAGAATAGAATTTCCAAATTCTGGGAAGTAGATTCATTTGAATGATAGTGAAGTCTAGATGCTAACTACTCTTGAGTCTAGCTGAAATAGAAGTTGGAAGTGTGAGGGGTTGAAGAGTTAAAGGAACTAATTTGCTAGGGTTTTAGAAAGCTTAGTAATATAGGTGGATATTGAAGTCTTTGAGGGAACCTGGCAGAAGAGAAAGACTGTGATCCAGGTGCCAAAATCCTTATCATCATAGATTTAGAACTCTATGTAACAGTCTAGTCCAACCCCTTCATTTTAACAAATGAGGAAACTGAATCCTAAGAGAAGTTAAATAATTTAATCAAGTTCACATAGGTAGTAGGTAGAAAGGCTAGAATACAAACTCAGATTCTCTGACTAAATCCAATATTTCCTACAGAAAACCAGATTAAAATGTAATTGCACACTAACAAAATAAATAAAAACACAACAAAATATATATAATGCCAAAATGTGGTTTTCTAAGTCAATAGGTGACCTACAACAATATTTACCTATAGCTTAGTTGTTTCCATTTTCATTAATTATCTTCTAAGCAAAACAGCAATTCTTTTGCATTGAAATTGTTGGAGTTTCTAATGGCCTTGAGTTAACAACAGTTTGTCACTTTCAGTGTAAGGTTTGAAAAGGTTTTGAGATATGACAAAATGGAGAAAAAAACAACCTCCTTAAATCAAGCGTTAATTTTGTGATAATTAATACCTGATTTTTAAAAAATCAAACCAAAAAATACATAAGTTGCTCAAACTTGTAAACTTTTAGTTTTAACTACCACTGATAAAGCTATGGTGGTGGTAATGGAAGTTTAAAATCATGAATAATAGCATTTGTTTCCTATCTATATTTATATCAATATTGAGATATATGTCCCTTTTTACCTATAGCATGACTGATCAAAAACTCTTACGTGATTTGATTTAGTGTTTTTTTTTAAACCGTTATCTTCAGTCTTGGACTCAATACTGTGTATTGGTTCCAAGGCAGAAGAGTAGTAAGGGTAGGCAATGGAGTTTAAGTGACTTGCCCAGGGTCACACAGGTAGGAAGTGTCTGAGGCCAGATTTGAACGTAGGACTTCCTGTCTCTATGTCTGGCTGTCAATTCACTGAACCATCCAGCTGCCCCTGGATTTAGTTTTAACTAAGTTCTGGGTTTTGTTTTATGCTTTTTCTTTTAGAGATCAGTTGGTTCTGGAAATCTACTCCTTCTACTCAAAATGGAAAATTACCTTTTAATAAACAAAAAAATAATATTAATAAAAGCAGGTATAGAAAAATACTTGACATAGTCACCTCACCTGCCAAAATATAGGATATTCTGGCCAACTAGTTCTTACCTCTCTCTCTTCAATGAGAAGGGTAGTCTATTTCACGATCTCTTTTCTGAGGTCATTATGGTACCATTATAGTTTGGCTTTCTTTTATTGTTTTCCAATAACACTGTTGGAAATCATTGCATATATTATTTTTGTTGGTTCTGCTTTTCAGTCTATATCAATTCACACAAATCTTCCTTGAATTTTTCAGGGAACATAAATGTGTGCACTTAACTTTATAAAGTGGGGAGGATAGGGAAGAGTAACAGGGGAGTAGTGGGGGGAATTATTTGGGCAATCAAATCTTAGAAAAGGCGGGGACAGCTGCAGATTTGGAAGCTATGGTTCTAAGATATCCAATAGGATTTAAAAAAAAACCAAAATCTCATTTAGAGCTGATCTTCCAGTGTATTTAGACTAGAATTAATAAAATGGTCTTTCTGTGTAGCCTGTCTCTGGAAACAGCCCAGCCAAGAAAGATTACAGAAAACCAGGGCTGAAAGGAACCTCAGAAGTCCAATGTCCCCTGCCATCCAATCCCCACTACTTATTTTACAGTCACAAAGAGAGGTTGAGGGACTTTCCAAGGTTATAGAAGTAGGACGGAACAAAGGAATGGTTGGAACCCAGAAATCTTGACTCTGGAGTCAGTGCTCCTTCCACTGTATTATAATGGCTTCCAAGTTCCTACTCATGGAGCCTTATAATGCTGTGACATCTTTTTGATCTTCATACCATCCCTTTAAGGGATGGCAGGACAAGGGTAATTAGCTCAGTTTGGCTCAGAGAGTGTAGGGAGCTTGTCCAAGGTTTCAGAGTGTATGGCAGAATCAACACTGGAACATTTGCCTTCTAATCCCATACATAGCCAGGGCTCTTACCACACTGTATGGTGTTATATGTGTCATCAGTATTAGAAAGTAATAAAAAGTTGGGGATTTTCTTTTGCTCATTCTTTAGCTGACAGTGCAAATCAGAGCACAGGGAAAAAACATCAGGCACTTCACCTGAATGAAGATAAAATCTAGAGTATTGAAATCACCTGGTCCAACACCTTTTATAGATGAGGAAACTGAGGCACAGGGTTAAGTGATTTGCCCAAGATTGCACAAAGAGCAGGTCTAGAATTGAATTCAGGTTGTTGGACTACCAGTCATCCTTTTCATGATTTAAGCTTCTTATTTTGGGACGGCATTCTCAAACTGCTTTCAGCATCTTCTGTCTTTACACAGCGATATTTCCGTTGACACCCTTATCATGCAAATAGGCATATAGATTACATATTGTAGGGGGAGGGGGAAAGTTTGTTCATGAAAGGAAAACAAAAGCTAACGTTGTTTTCCTGCACCCCCATGAATTGGCGCCAGCCCGCACGTTTCCCACATCGTCCTGATCCCGGAGCTGACAGTGAGTACCTTGACTCTGGAAGCCAAGCAAAGAAAGCATAATCAGCTTGTGTCTGTGTGCGTGTGTGTGCACACGCTTGCCTGGAGGCTACGTGGGACTTGGCTGGTGAAGGGAGTTTGAGTAATGAGGGTTAATACAAGGAAGGAAGGAACTGGAAAACGGAGAGTTGCCAAAGGGACCACTAATGTCTAAGTCACCTTCCTCTCGCGTCTTTCCACTCACTTGTTCTGGGAGCTTTTTATAGTCAGCAAATCTTTGCAGAACAGAAACAGGGTTTAGGATTAGCCAGCTCCCCTCCCCTCCCCCTTCTTTTCCTCACACTAGACCCCTTTCGTCTTTAATTATTTCTGTTGTCTTTTGTCTTCCTTACTCCGCGGGTGTGTGCGTGCGTGCGTGGTGTGTTTTATTCTCTTCTGTTTTGCTATCTCCGCAGACTGGGCTTAACAGGAGAAGGAGGAGGGGGAGATAGAAAGAGGAGAAGTTAAAAAGAGGAGGAGGAGAAGGCAGCTGGGAGAAGTCTGATTCATACAGGTCAGCTCAGGGTTGGATTGACCTTTTCATAAGGTTCAGTGGCTTCCACCCCCCACCCCCCCTCCTCCCCTCAACTCCAGTGACGGTGCTAAGACTCTTTACGTGTCTGTGTGCACGTGTGCAGGGTCTGGGGGAGGATGGGGAAATGCAGTTCAGAGCGCGGCACGTCCCCCTCATAGTGAGTGCCCTTCTCTTAGCCCTTAGAGCTTCCTTTCTGGAGCCCGCTTCTATTTCTCTGCCCTGGAGCAAACCAGGGGCTCTACTATTCTGTAAAAACTTGATTGGAGCCCGTCTTAGTGGTGCGTTGCAGGTAAAGCCTGCTGTGGGGGAGGCAGAGGCTGGGGGATCTGCAGTGGTGCTCAGAATGTTCATTCGACATTCAAGCTGGATCGCGAGCCCCTTTGGCATGGGGAGCTCGCTTACCAGGCTTTTCAGGGACACCTAAGCAAACACAAATGAAGAAAATTAGAGCTTTTGTGCTGATCAATTTCGGGTTCAGCTACACTTTTAGCCCGGTCTCAAATAGTGGGGAAAGCCCTTAGAAAAAAATCGGGAACTCTGAGCTCTAGTACCCGCTGTTTCCTTTAACTAGCTGTTAAGGATGATCTTTCATTAATTCCATTGAATTTCAGTATGTGAAAGGCTTATGTGTAGCTCTGGCAAATCCCATTCTTACTAATAATCAATTTTCTCATTTATAAAATTAAGTCACTGGACGTAGTCGCTGCCATCTTCCAATATTCGTGTTTCTAAGAGACAAGGGATTCTTGAAGTCAACTTGATAGGCATTTTTAAGTGCCTACTATGTGCTAGCCACTAGGCTACAAAGAAAGCAAAAATAATCTCCATCCCGAAGTAGTTCATATTCTTATAAAGAAGACAATGCAAATTATGATACAGAGCTAATTGGAAATTATTTCTGAGGGAAGGTCCTGGTATTGAACGGGATCTGGAAATGCTTCTTGTTGACAATGAGATTTTAGATGAAATTTGAAGGAAGTGAGGAAAGCCAAGGAGGCTGTGGTGAGGAGGAAGAACATTTTAAGCATGAGAGATAGAGTGAAAAAGCACTGAGTTGCAGGATGGTCAGTCTTATGTTAGAAACCACAAGGTTCTCCCTGTACTAAGTGGAGGAGAGTAAGGTTTTGGAATGGTAGGCAAGGGCCTTCGTGGTCCCCTTTGAAAATCTGGTGAAGCCTGTAGACTTCTTCTCAAAAGACCATTTTTATTTTTATTTTTTAAATTTTATTCTTATTTATATTTTGTTTAAATTTTATTTATTTAGAATACTTTTTCACGGTTACATGATTCATGATTTTTCGCACCTCTCTTCTTTCCCCCCTCTCTACAAGATATTCTGCTGGGTTATATATGTATCATCGTTCAAAACCTACTTATGTATTATTCATATTTACAATAGAGAGATCTTTTAACACCAATACCCCAATCATATCCCTATTGAACCACATGAGTGACCGAATGTTTTTCCAGAAGACCATTTTTAAGTGTATGAAATAAAATACATAGGATTAAAAATGAAACTAATTATATTGAAAAATTGTTATCAAAGTATTTTTTAAAAGTTCATGGACCAGGGGCAAATAGATGGCCAGACATAAAGACAGGAGGTCTTGGGTTCAAATCTGGCCTCAGACACTTCCTAGTTGTATGACCTTGGACAGGTTACTGAACATTAGTCCTTAACATTCTTCTGCCTTAGAACCAAAAAAATCATTGATTTTAAGATGGAAGATAAGGATTTTATTTATTTTTTAAAATTTCATTTATTGGGGGCAGCTGGGTAGCTCAATGGATTGAGAACCAGGCCTAGAGACGGGAGGTCCTAGGTTCAAATCTGGCCTCAGACACTTCCCAGCTGTGTGACCCTGGGCAAGTCACTTGACCCCCATTGCCTAGCCTTTACCACTCTTCTGTCTTGGAGCCAAAACACAGTATTGACTCCAAGATGGAAGGTAAGGGATTAAAAAAAAATTCCATTTATTTATTTAATTAATTTAGAATGATTTTCCATGCTTCCATGATTCATATTCTTTCTCTCCCCTCCTCATTACAACTTTCTCTAGTTCTATATTTGGGATTATTTTTTAACTAACTCTTGTTTGTTTGTTTGTTTGTTTTATACTGGAATAGCAGAAAACCATAGAATTCTCAGATAAGAACTTCATGTCACCACCAGAATTTACTTAGTAAGTAGCTCACTGGGAAGCTTCCAAGTGGAGCTCAGAAATCCACTAATGGGGATTGTTCTCTAATGTAGCTATGGCACACATCCAACATATTAGAATCTGTATGCTTATAGTTAACTGTCCTGAGTATTTTTTTTAAACTATGGAAAGAATTTGCAAATTAACTGAATACATTCAAGACTCAAAAGAATGATGTAAAAATTAAAAATTAACATTTCTATAATATCACATTCCCGCATGTAAT
Organism: Gracilinanus agilis; assembly: GCF_016433145.1. Lineage (NCBI taxonomy): Eukaryota > Metazoa > Chordata > Mammalia > Didelphimorphia > Didelphidae > Gracilinanus > Gracilinanus agilis. The sequence continues at coordinate 83,379,054 of NC_058130.1, read as the reverse complement.
AAAACAGTATGAATCTTTGGGGTCAGAGGAAACTCAAGTTTGAAATCTAGCTCAATTACTCAATTTTAGGGTTATCTTGTACAAGATAGTTATGCTCCTTGGACCTCAGTTTCTTTGTTGAATGACAACGGATCAGATGACTTTTAGATCCTCCTTGGATTTAATTTTCTTATTGATAAAATGAGAGTGTTGAACTAGATGATGTCAGATGTTCCTTCCTTCTGGCTTTAAATCTATGATCATTCTTCATTTTAGTCTTTTCAGGAAAAAGCACTGCTATAAATATTTTTGTATGGAGAGAACCTTTTCCTTTTTCTTGTATTTGTGTGTGTGTGTGTGTGGTGGCAAAACAACAGCAACAAACAAATAAAGAAAACTATATAAACTAAGGGAGTGCTCTTCAATTAGGGAATGTCTGACCCAACTGTGGCTAGTGGATGGAATTAAATATTATTGTGCTTTAAGAAATGATAAAAAAGATGGTTTCAAAGAGACATGGGAAATCCTGCTTACATGAGGACTACAAAGTGATGTGAGCAAAACCAGGAAAAAATAAATACTATGGCATCAAAATAATAAAAAAATGAATAATTTTGAAACTGTAAGTAAATTAAGTGAACACAGAATAGTATACTTGTCAGATCTTTGGGAAAGGAAAGATTTAAAACCAAGCAAGAGTTAGAAAAAATTACAAAATGTACAATAAATAATTTTGATTATATTAAATTAAAAAGTTTTTGTACAAACAAAAACAATGCAAACAAATCAGAAGGGAAGCAACAAACTGGGAAAAAATCTTTATAACAAAAAATTCTGACAGAGGTCTAATTACTCAAATATGCAAGGAACTAAATCAAGCCATTTCCCAATTGACAAATGGGCAAGAGACATGAATAGGCAATTTTCAGATAAAGAAATCAAAAGTATCAAAAAGCACATGAGAAAGTGTTCTAAATCTCTAATAATTAGAGAAATGCAAATCAAAACAACTCTGAGGTATCACCTCACACCCAGCAGATTGGCTAAAATGATAGCAGGGGAGAGTAATGAATGTTGGAGGGGATGTGGCAAAATTGGGACATTAATGCATTGCTGGTTGAGTTGTGAATTGATCTAACCATTCTGGATGGCAATTTGGAACTATGCCCAAAGAGCAATAAAAGAATGCCTGCCCTTTGATCCAGCCATTTTGCTGGGTTTGTACCCCAAAGAGATCATAGATAAAAATACTTGTACAAAAATATTTATAGCCACACTCTTTGTGGTGGCAAAAAACTGGAAGGGAGGATATGCCCTTCAATTGGGGAATGGCTGAACAAATTGTGGTTTATGTTGGTATGGAATACTATTGTGCTCAAAGGAATAATAAACTGGAGGAATTCCATGTGACCTGGAATGACCTCCAGGAATTGATGCAGAGTGAAAGGAGCAGAACCAGAAGAACATTGTACACAGAGACTGATACACTGTGGTAAAATAGAATGTAATGGACTTCTGTACTAGCAGCAATACAATGACCCAGGACAATTCTGAGGGATTTATGGAAAAGTATGCTACCCACATTCAGAGGAAGAACTACAGGAATGGAAACACAGAAGAAAAACAACTGTTTGAACACTTGGGTTGATGAGGACATGATTGGGGATGTAGACCTGAAAGGACCACACCAATGCAACTATCAATAATACGTAAATAAGTCTTGATTGATGACACATGTTAAAACCAGTGGAAATGTGTGTTAGCTATGCGGGGGGGGGGGGGAGTTTGAGGGGGTGAAGGGAAAAGTAAAAACATGAATCATGTAACCATGGAAAATTTTTCTAAAAACAAAAAAAAGAAAAAAATTTAAGAAGTCTAATCAACTAAATGATCAAATTTCCAGAAGACTTTGGAGTGCTTCTGACATCATAACAGAGAAATTGTGGATTAATAGGCAGAAGATGTTCATTTCTAGATTAATTTCCTACCAATGTGGGAATATGTTTTGCTTGACGATGCTTATGTGATACATGAGTTCTTTCTTTTTGCCTTCCTTCTTCCCTCCTTCCCTCCCTTGCTTTCCCTTTGCCTCTTTCTCTTATCTTTTCTATCTCTCTTTTCAGTGGGTGAAAAAATACTTCATAGGTGAAAATAAAAAGATAAAAGCTTAAAATGTAGGTGGACAATAAAGAAATATTGGTTGAAATGAGTTGATTGGATGAGGAAAATTTAGTGAAAGGGAAAGAACCCTACTTGATTAGAGGTTAAAAGAGCACAGGATTCTGGATGAGACACCAGAAGCCATACCCAATGTAGTAAATATGAGAATTGGGGGGGGGTGCTAAAAAATAAAAAAATATTTTTGGGTGCTATTCTTTGATCTAATACTAACTAATAATATAACTTTGGGCAAGTCACTTATCCTTTTTAATCCAGGAATCCTTACTTTTCTTATCTGTAAACTGAAGAGGCAGGGAGAGATGATATCTGATCCTTTCAGCTTTTAAATTCTCATTTTTTATGGTTCTAGCTAGAGAGGATAGCATTATCTTTGAGCCTTTAAGCAAGTTGTTCAAACTCTTGATTCAATTATCCTCTTCTGAGAGGCTCAAAAGCAATGACAAAGATATTGATGTTATCCCAACTGTTCCTTTGCAGAAGAATGTAAGACTTATCAAGAGAAATAAACAAACAAATAAATACAGATAGACAGCACTGTGAGATCAAGTGAAAGATTCCAGAAAGATTTGGGTTCTGAGGAGTCTTGAGACTTGCAAGAAGACAGACTTCTCAGGTAGCCTTCTGCCTGAGGGTAGACTCAGGCTACAGTAATTCAATTAAGTGAAGATGGATATAGAAAATAATCAAGGTTTTGGACAGTCAAATAAAAAAAATGAGTTTATGTTAGTCTGATATAGAATAGATTTTCTATGGAAGCAATACCCAGGGTACCCAAGTATTTACTTCAGAGGGTGAACCAAAGGAAATGGAGGGATTTCTCAACTGAGTTATTTTCCCTAGTTCTTCAAGGTACCAAGAGCCTCAGATCATACTTAGACATCAGCCTAGAAAGAATAATTTAGGAGCAGTTTTAATTCATAGCCATCCTATCTAAAACTTGCTTAAACTCAGCCAGGGCCACTTCACTTCATTCTCAGACCCTCTCCAGCAAACATATGCATATGAATAGTCTCCAGTAGAAACCCCCACTCTTCTGGGAAAACTGAAGATAAGATCCAACCCCCTTAAGCCAGTTTCTGTTGTGCTACAACAGAAAGAGACACCCTCCCAAAGAGGCTTTGTTGATCTGATCACTGTCTGGACCCTGAAAGGGCTGGGTTCTTTTGGATTACTAATATTGTCTTATTGTCTCATCCTTGAAAGCAGGCTTGGTCCTCACTCTGCCATAATTAGTCAACTGGCTGAGACTTGGTCTGTTGGTTCACCAGTCTCTGATGCTGGCTGACTGACATAGCCTCAGTGTAACTGCTTCTGGTCATGGCAGAAGTTAATAAATCCAGTGGCTCCAGCTGTATACCACTTATCAGACTTCTGAGGCCATACCTAGATGGCCTTGAGCTCCTGGGTTATTTCAGCTCTGATGGCCTAGAACCCCTGACAATTGCTGATTGTTACCTGAGACCATTCTGTTTGTAAGCTTGTAAACACCTTCAGGATTGGGACTCTTTCTCCATTCCTAGGGTCAAGCACACTACACTTACAAGAAGAAGCCACTTATTAAATCTTTGAAGAATTTGAATTAAATGCAGTTAATACTTTGGTTTTGAAATACCTTTAATAATCTGCTGTCTTCTTACCTTTCCAGTCCCCATATTTGCCCATGAATCTTCCTATCTGCATTTACAGTAAGAACTAAAAGCCCACTAGCTAAGAATTAATACTTCAGGGATCATTGATTCATAGAACTTCAACATGGGAAGGAGTTTTGCAGGTCTTCTTGCTAAAACTTTGCTAAGGAAAAAAAAAAAGAATTCCATTTATGATATTTCCTCTCTCTCAAGTGATTATCCAGTCATTTATGAACTCATAGTTTATTTCATTTGTGACATCTCAAATTATTAGGAAGTTTCTCAGTACAAGTCTAAACCTGTCTCTGAAATTTCCACCCATAGCACTTAGTTCTATTTTCTGGAACAAAGTAGTGAAAAGATCCAATTCTCTGAGTCATAACTGGGGTGGGATATTTGTTTCCTTTATTTTAGGTGCTGGTATCAGAAGCAAGAGGCAGTATGCTTGATCAAGCCTTTTTTCCATGCCTTTTGAACCTAGATTTGCCCTTGTCTCTCTGGATGGGTTGTTAAGGAGAAGTATTCCATAGGACAAGACTAAGCAGTAGTAGGGATCAAGTAACTAGAGATGAAGAGAAAATGGGGTCAAGGGGAGGTAAACAGATTTCTTTAACTTCTGGTCAAATGCTCTTATATTTGTATAGATAGTCTTTCTTGAGGGCCTAGTATCTCCCAATTCTGCTTTATTTATCACAGGTGCTGGGATTCTGACTTATACCTCTGAGGATCTTTATTCCACAAAACAGTCTTTCAAATAATTGGATAGTCATTATATTCATTGTAATATTTCTCTTCTCCAAGAGAAATATCTCTTACTTTGACTCTCTACTGAGAAGTGCTACAGCTACATCAAAGAAATGTTATGTTCTTTAATTATTATCATTTTCTTTCACATAATTATTGTTTCTACAATTTGTTCTTTGACTCACTCATTATTTAGTATTTCATTGTTAAATCTCCATTTGAGTCTGTTTTTTTATTTGTGGTTCCTGAACCAATAACTTTTTTTATTGTGTTATTGTCTGAAAAGGATATATTAATTATATTTGCCTTTTAAAGGTTTGTTTGTGATATCTCTGGGCCCTAATATATGTAATTTTTAAAAAAAATTCATTATGGTGCTGAGAAATATGTGTATTCATATGATATCCCATTTAGAAGGTACCCTACATCTTTTAACTCTCGTTTCTTCAGCAATTTATTCAATTTCATATTTTCTTTTGTTTCTTTTACAACTATATAAAACCAAAGAAGGGATATTGAAGTCCCTTGTTGTTATTGTGTTGTTGCCATATCTTCTTTTAGCTCCATTAATATTTCCTTTTTGAATTTGGATTTGTAGGGCATTTGGAGTGCATTTATTACTGATACCCATTTGTTATCTCTAGGTCCTTTCACTGTTTCAATATAGTTTTTTTGTTTATTCTTTTTTACATTTTTGTACATTTGTTTTTGCTTTTTCAAATAGCATGATTATAATTCCTGATTTTTTGGATTATCTTGATGCATAATAAGTTTTCTCCTATCCCCTCAGTTATATTTCATGTATTTCTTTTTTAATGCATTTTTTATAGCCCAAGATTGGAAAATATCATAAATTAAAAAAAACTATTATAATCAAATGGAGGAAAATAAAAACATAACTCATTACTTTGAATGGATGCAACAATTCAGTAAAATTAAAAGGCCTGACAGATTGGATAATGAAATTTAACTCTAAAATTTATTGCTTAAAAAAGTTTTTTTTAAAAAAGAGGTCCTTTTTCCAATGTTTCTGTTCCTCTCACCCCTGATCAATCCTTTTCCCTTTGGGGTTTTGCTTATTAGTTCCTTTTCATTCCTGTTTTTATCTGATTATTTAATTCTGCCCCTCTTTTTGTCCTTAGTCAAGAACATATCTTCTTCCTCTCCTCCCCTTCAATTAGTCTTATTCATAAGTTTTTAAATTCCCTTTCATTCCTCTTTCCAGAGAAGATACTTTCACTCCCTTCTTTATTCAACTTTCTGTCTAAACTAGACTTCCATTCTCTGGTTTCTGACCCTTTTGATCATTTAGTTGCTATTCTCTGTATTCCTCATGGAATCATACCTTTCAAGGTATCTATTCTAGGTTTTCTCTTGGCATTTTCTGTCACTGCTTTATAGAGCTTGCTTGGAGCATTCCTTCTTTTCGTTGAACCTCACTCCTAGTACAAATCCAATTCCTACACGGCACAGAAGAGGCTTTCCCTCTTTAGGTCCTAGATAAATCCCTTCCCACTACTAAAACAAAGACTTCCTCTTTTCCCTCTCTCTTTTCAATCCTTCTCCTCACTTTCTCACTCTTTTCCCTGAAGATTCTTCTCTTCCACAGACCACTAGAGTCTTCTTCCTCTCACTGCTAACTCTTGATTTGACTTGTTGTGTACTTCATGTACTTCCCTCTGTCCTACTGTTTCCTTTCTTCCCCTTCATTCACCCTGCCATTTTGTAATGTAGAACTACAAAAAACATGGGCTCACTTGTTAAGAAGGTGCCATCCGGTTCTGTCCATAATACTCCAGGCATTTTCTCTAGCATTACTTCTACCTGATTCTTACTTTCACTCTGGTCTCTGTATATACTTAGAAAGAAGTCTCTTACTGAGATATCTCTGCTATATCTCTATTGCTATCTTTGGTTACTGAATTTGTTCATCTCTCTTAAATTTCTATTATTTGGGGCAATTAAAAAAACAATCTCTTAGGGTTTGGCTTTCTAAGAATGTTTAAAACACCTCTTTATTAACGAAAAATCTACCTTTCTTCATTTATAGTTAAGCTTAGATATGCAGTGTAAATCACCCTGATCTGCATCCTAAGCTCTATTGCCTTTTGGAATATATTATTCCATTCCCTCCAGCATTTCTGATGACTGCAGAATAGTCTTGTCATTTAATTTATTTTCCATTTTATTTGAAAGGGTTCCCCCCCCCCAAAGGCTTTTATAACTTGTTGGTCCTGAATTGAATCATTCAATTTAACCACTATGTCTGGGAGATTGCGGCCTTTGTTTTTTTGTTTTGTTTTGTTTTGTTTTTTCTTCTGGAAGTGATCTATGAATTCTTTCAACAGATTATTTCATTTTCTCTCTGACTTCCTTCCCTCAGAATGTGGCTTCCTTGGAAGCTGAATCTCAAAGTCTCTCAGCCTCCTCCTACATTGGACAATTCCTGGTATAACAGCCTGGGTCTCTTCCCCAAGGGGCTTTTGGGTGGACAGAACTGGGCCCAATTGTCTTGACGCAGCCCCACTCCCCCCACCCCGCCACTTTTTTTTTTTTTTTTGTCCTGCTCTCTGTTCTTCAGTTCTCTGGCCCAGCACCATCATTTAAGAGAGATGCCATGCTGGGGCTGTGTGGGTGATTTTAGGAGTTTGGGTCTCCAAGGCTTTGGAGTGGGGGAGGGAGTAGTATGTGTTGTTGAGCCCTATTTCAAGCCCAGACACATGTTCTACCCCTTTCCCTCTGTTCCTGGCTCTCCCATGCAAATTTTTTTATAGAACAGAACATTGCCTGCTTTGGCACTGGCTGTGACACTCCCTCAAGCCCTAGCTAGTAGTGATGTTGTCCTAGTGAGCTTCTGTAGGATTGAGCACTGCAGAGGACTTCGGAGTCCTGGCCAGAGGAGAATTCCAAAGCTTGGAACCTGGATCTCCATGGCACTGGAGAGGGGGAGACCTAGCTGGTTTTGTTTTGATCCTGTGTGTTTGGGCTAGCTAGTACAGTCTTGCTGTTGCAGTATGGGGTACAGGGGAAGGGGTGCTGAATGAGCTCAGTCAAGATGACACTTCATTTATTTTATATTTTATATTTTTTAATTTTTTGGGGTTATTCAAAATGTTCTAAATCATGGAGGCAGTTGAAGTTTCTTTATGTTTGGCACATAATTCATTCTTTGGAGAGGTCTGAGTGGTCAAGGGGATTGAAGAAAATGCCTGTTCTTCCATCTTGTTGATATTGTTACTCCTTTGATGATTAAAAAGTAGGGAAAAGGAAGTCTAAATAATCCAAAGTGAGGCAAATTCCATTCTAGTGGAAAGAGACAAACTTGGTTGGCCAGAGAGGGATGAATACTTTGAATACTTGACCACTGTAAACCAGTTATCTTAGTGGTAACTTTTAAGAGAAATTTTTAAAGATCCAAAGGTCAGAAGAATTCAGATCTTTTGCTTTCATACTCTGCATTCCATATTAAAATAAATATTATTCAGAGTTATAAAACTATGTATATCTTTTGACCCAGTAATACAGTACCACTATTAGCTTTACTTCTTAAGGCAATCAAAGAAAAAGTAAAAGAAACTATATATTCCAAGATATTTATAGCTGCTCTTTTTGTGGTGGCAAGAACTGGAAACAGAAGAGATGTCTATTAATTGGGGAATGGCTGAACAAGTTGTGGTATGTGATTGTTATAAGAATAAGGAGAGCCTGCTGACCAATACTGTAATAATAATTAGAGCCAAGTAACCAATGTTATGATAGAAGGGGAGAGAAAGTCTATGAAGTGAGACTCTCTTCTAGCTCTCCCTTCCCATCAAATATGCACTGTTGAGACTTTAAGGGGGTGTCACCCCAAAACTGGGTGACCTGCATGGTCGTGCCAACCCACAGGAGTTGGGGGTGAGGCTTCCCTATAAGATGAGGTATGGGGTACCCTAATTCAATTCTGAATGAGGGCAGGGTTCACACAAGCCTCCCCTGAGGTCAGTCAACTTCAAAGTGGGTGGTCTGGCTCCAAGATGGAGGCAGCTAGACCAAGCTGCGGTTCCCCTCCCCCTCGTCTCTCAGGCATTCTGGAACTATCTGACTAATGAATGGCTTTTATTATTCACAATTTAGGGGTTGGGGAAAGGGGTGAAGGGAGAGGGATTTGGGGTGCCCTCTTCTCTATTTCTATGGGGTCCATCACTCAGGTGGGACGCTCACTCCTAAGCCTCTCCCGCCCCTTCTCCTTCTGTTTCTGTTTCTATCCTTTTCTATAATTGCAAGTTAGACCAGAAAGGGTGTCTCAGGAAGGTTGGGTAATGGGAGAAGGAGCCTAAGGGATCGCTCCCAAAATGGAGTCCAAACACTTAGCTGAGTCTATGATTGAAGTCTTGCTGGGTGAGATGCAATAGAGTCTTTGACCAGGGAATCAGAGTTTCAATGTCCAAAGAAAGATCTTTGGGAAGCCCTCAGGACTGGATTGGAGCTGGGATGTCCTCCTCCTCTCTCTCATCTCACTCCTCTGCTGGAAGTCCTCCTCCTTCCTTCCTTTGGACTCTTCCCAGAATGCCCCTGGTCTCAACTGTCACCAACTGTCACAAACTGTCACCAACTGTCAGCCACTCCTTCTCTGGCTCCTTTTGTCCCATCCCTCTTGTACAAATTCCATCCTTACAGTATCCCGGTTTTATGGGACTTGAAAAAAGTCCAACTTGATTCATGCATCACTATTTCCTATTCCTACCTTATGTTCCCCTTCCCTCCAAAATAACAAATCCTTACCTTGTTTTATCACTATACTAATTATCTATCTATTCCTATTCTAAGACAGGTTTCAAAGAGGTTGGTAAGGAGATGACTTAGTATTAATTACATCTAATGCTAAAATGGCTTCCATGTCCATATCTGCCAAGTCATTTTCTGGTAGCATGCTAGTCATGTGTGGTTCACTGCTCTCTGTTTCTTGGTTGACTTGGCTTATGGGTTCAGCTGTTTCTGTTTTTTGATTCACTTGAATTATTGGAGCCTCTATCTTTGTATATCCCATGTCTTCTTCCTGTTGTAAAGTGACTACTGTTTGTTCTGGCTTTGGACCCTAGGATTGCAATGCATTTTGATCTTGCAATGCATTTGCTTCCCCTACATTGTTGTTTCTGTATGGCATTAACATGTTGTTTTCTTGATTGTTATCCTGGCTTGGCTGCATTATTTTATGGATTGATTCGTTGTTATGTATGAGTGATTCCTCTATTCGTTTATCTCTTAAGCATTTAGAGTTTTCTCCAGGTGGAGGCATTCCTGAAGTAACACAAACCTGTAAGTCTTGAAGCTTTTGAATCAAGGTTTTTCTCAGAGATTTTTTTGGCTTAAAGTCTTTTACTGTTGGGTTTATGTTTGAATTTTCTAGTATGTCAATGCAATTCTTTTCTCTGTTAACCTTTTCATGTGCCAACTCTCTTGGAGGTTTGCTTGTGTCAGTGCTTAAGGATAATGCTCTTTCCTTCCCAATGGTCTTTTTGTAAGTTGCTTTGCAGTTTCTTTCATATCATTGTCTGTGTGTGAAACTGCTCAGAAAACCCATTTAAGCTTATCTTTTGAACTGTTGCATTTGGATTTGTCATTAGTTGATTTTGAATATCTGGAATGTTCTTGTCATGGAGTGTTGAGGATTTTAAGTTAAAATCTGTTGTTACTGGTACTTCATATGTTGCAATTTCCTTATCATTTGTTAGTGCTATAGTCATTATATTTGTTTTAAAGTCTGGTGTAAATGCATTTGTATTTTCCTCCTTTCTCTTTGAATCATAAATTTTGTTTTTGATTTCTATTACATCCCTAATCATTTGATTCTCTTCTTCTATCTGATCCCTAGATTTAATCTTTGCTTTTCCATGTCCATAGTGTATTTCCATGCCCAAGTCTCTTATTTCATGGTTTTTATGTCTTTTCCCATTGCTACACCCCTTGGGCTTTGCCTTATGTTCCTGGGCTGTTTCCTGGCATCATAAGGTATCATGTTTTTCCTTTAGTACTTGGGAATAATGTGGTTTTTTGCCCTGCGCTATGTATTTTTGCATAGTATGTAGGTCAGAAGCATGCTGATTAGATGATGCACAATTGTGATCACAACATTTGTTTTTTCTCTTGTGAGTGTTGTATCTAGATTTTGTGTGTGTATTATTGTAATTGCTTCTTTTGTTGTTGTTGCTGTTAAGTTGGGCTTTGAGGTGATAATTTTTCACTATATGCCCTAATTTCACACAAAGAAAACATTTTATATTATTATTAAAGTTATTGCTAGTTTTTCTATGTTGTTGGTACTGAGGTCTGACTTTATATGCATGTAAAGCTGCCAGGTTTTTGATTTCCTCTAATTCTTTTTGTTTGATGGTAGATTTAGCCTCTTTTAATTGCTCCTTTAAATCTTTTATGATATCATCTTTTTCTCTAATGGATTCTTTGGCTTCCTGATTTCCTGAGTGAATATATGCAGCAGTTTTACTTAGCTCGTCCAAACTTAATGATTCCCATCCTGGACAATGCAAATTAAAGTATGTCCTAATTGGTAGGAAACTGCCCTTAATAAACTGTCTCCTTATGTGCTGCAAGTTGTGTTCATTTAAATCTTGGAACCCCAAAATTGTTTCTCCATCTTCCACAAGTCTATCTAAATATGTTGAGGGCTGCTCATTTATCTCCTCCCTTAACTTTTAAAATTTTCCCCAGGAATCAGGATGCTTAGCAAAGGATTTTATAGCTTCTACAAGATCTTGGCAAATTCCATCCTTACATTGTGAATACTATCCTGCCATAAAAAATGACAAACAAAATGCTAACAAAGAAACCTGGAAAGAGTTATATGAAGTGATGCAAAGTGAAGTGAGTAGAACCGGGAGAATAGTGTACACAGAAACAACAATAATGTATGATGATCCTCTATGAATGACAGATATTTTCAACAAAGCAAGGATCTAGGACAACTTCAAGGGAATCATGATGAAAAAAGCTATTTGCCAACAGAATACAAACGCAAATTGAAACATACCATTCTTCACTTTGTTTCTTCAGAGAATTTTTCTCTAGTGTAAGCAGTGTCTTCTTTCACAACATGATCAATAGGGAAATGTGTTTTATATGCAAATAGATGTATAACTTATATAATATTACCTGCCCTTTTGGGGAGGGGAAGAATGAGATAGATTTTTGGACATAGCTAATATGTGAATTTGTTTCTCTTGGAGAAGCATATTTATTATAATTTATTATATATTTATTAGGAATCATATGCATTATATGGTGTTATGTTACATATTACATTATATAAAAATAAATGATAATTAAAAAAATCAATATCAAGTTAGCTGCAATCTTCTGGTCCTTTGGAAGTTCTGTCCTTCCTGAGGTGATCTGAGGAAATCTGTGTTACAGTTTGAAAAACAGTCACACTGTGCCATTCAAAGCACCTGGCAAATTCCTCTGAGCAGGACATACTTGAAGGTCCCTAGGAGCTTATCTCTTTGACATCTAGTTTAGTGAAGAAAGGACAAATTAACAAAGACTCCTCTGCCTCCTTTCATAACTGAAATACATGATCAAGAAGACATAATGCTTCATTGAGGCAATGGGGAAAAATGCTAGATTTGGAATTCTCTTAGATTGTTTTTAATATAAATTTATATATACATTTTTTAATGTTGTCTCCACATTAGAATGTGAGCTCCTAGAGGTCAGAGACTGTTTTTTTTTCTTTCTTTCTTTGTTATTCCCAGTGCTTAGCACAGTGTGCTTAATAAAATTTGCTGAATGAGTTGGACATCTTTGCTACATTCTATGCATCTAACCTTGGGCAAGTGTCATGACTATTCTATAAAATGATCATTTAGGGAATTGAGAGGATTAAAACACAAAATAGTTAATTGTGGGAATTGAGTGAACCACATTGACTCCAACTTGTGAGCTAGCTCAGTTCCCTTCCTATGTAATTCTGGGTCTAGTCCAATTTTTGTTGTTTAAGAAAACTTTATTCAATTGTGGGGGTTGAGAAAAAAAACCTTATTGCATTGTTTGAAGTTAGCCTTGTGTGGCTGGGAAGTTGGACCACCTCTAACTGCTTTTAGAGACCCTTAACTAAGGAACTAGGTTTTGCTGACCAGAAACCTGGTCAGCTCCAAAGATTCATGTAAGGATGTTTATCAAAATTATATATCTTAACCAATCCATATGTATTATATGAAAACTGGCCCCGTACTGGCTAATAAGTTACTATTTCCATGTTCCTTTGATTGTTTACAGACTCTTGAGGGGAGTGGGACACATTTTTATAGATTTAGGGAATTGCACTTGTTTGCTTTCCCTTTCTCAACTTGGAAAGTATTCTTTAATTTGAAATCAGATTAACTAAGAATGTATTATTTCCTTTTAATTAATTGCTCTTATTTAATTGTTTTTAATGTATGAAAGCTGGTCTACTCCTGAATTCAGGGTGCAGCTAATATGAGGAAGAGGCCTCACCTCAATTTGTTAAGGCAATTAGCATGTGTTACTTAGTAAATGCTAATGCTTGGATGCTCAAACCTTTTTTTTCTTCAGTTTCCTCAATCATTTCATCTTTTACCCATCATAGAACCTTGAACTAAAGGACCTATCTGGTCCCTTCTGACTTGAAGTCTGTATCCATGAAGCAGGTGAATTATGTACCCTGATATTTGGAACAAATACTACAGAAATACCAGAGCTCCTGATATTAATATAAGTTTTTTTAAAATTTGTTTATTTAGGGCAGATCATTCAACATCCCATCATATAAACAATGGGTTGTTTTGTTTTGTGCAGTAACTCTTGCCCTGTAAATGATACACTTTATTCCTAAATATACATGTGGAATGTAGTGAGAGGTGACCCCAGAATTTCTCCATGCACCAGTCTGCATTCTAAATGTATGATTCCAACTTGTTTGTGAAGTTAGTAATGAATTTTGTTCTGAAGAATTTTTTTTTCCATTTTACTCTTACGTCAATATCCTCTGTGATTTCGGCATGATTAAGTAAAAAAGTCCATTTTTCCCAATTAAAAATAAATCATGCTTTTTCCCATTGAAAAATGTTAGCTGAAGTTATAATTGTTAAACTTGGCAGAAATATGAGCCTTGATTTCAATGTGAAGTCAATTTCAATGTGAAGAAAATTGGTTCAAAAATGTTCAAAAATAGGTTGTATTACAGGAAAGTGGCAGCAAGACAATCTAGTCTTTATTTTTAGGATGGAGTCAGTTAAAAATATTTTACTTAAGGATATCTGATTATGCTGTTCTTTATTAGAGCCACCAGGGTCATAATTTATTAGATTTCTTAAAAATGCACTCATTATGAACTAGTCCAGTGCAAAGGCCTCTGAGTACAAAAAAGAAACCCATTCAAATATATGAATTAAATGAAATAGTAACTAATTCCACATTTAGAAATAAGCCAGCAGACTGAGCCCAGATAGAAACACAAGTATGTTCAATTTACCATAACATGGGCTTCCCTACCTTAAAAACAAGTAAAAACAGAACACAAAGAAGATGCTTCAGAAGCAAAGATCCTTCACTCCAATGATCTCTCCAAATGATCTCTCTGATACCTTTGAAGTCAGGAAATTTTAAAACAGACTGTTCTAGGAATGTAGAGAGCGAAAAAGAAAACCTTTTATCCCCAATCTTAGGTCAGTTCTTAATTTTCAAACACAAAGTTTCTTAATCTTTTTTTTTTAATGTCAATAATACCTTTGATAGTCTGGAGAAACCTTTGGATTCTTTTTTCAGAATCATTTTAAATGTATAAAATAAAATGTTTTGTATTGCAAAGGAAACCAATTATGGTGAAATATAGTGATCAACATTTATGAAAAAATAAGCCAAAATCAAGTTATCCCAAATTGAGAACCCCTTATCGAAACTCTGTAGACCAGCTTTCTATTTTAAACAGTAAGCAGCTTCCTACTTTCTTAGGCAATTTTCTACTTCGAAGCAGTAAAGATGCTGAATTCCAAACCCCATGGATGGGTTCGTTGCAATGTGAGGTGTAACGTGAGGGTGACTAGTGCAATGAATCCCTAGCAGGGCGTGACTCCCAGAACCTCATGAGGTCATAGCCAACTGATTGAGTTCAAGCAATCTAAAGGGTGACTCAGCAAGCCCAAGGTAGGTCCAATTTCCTGGGCTTGGATACCTTTTCCCAACTCCCAACTTTGTATGATCTTCCTGGTGAACTGACCTGACTCTTTACCCCAAAACTTGATACTGTTTTTCCTGGTGAACCATCATTGTGTTTTCTTAACGTCCATTCCAGTGTTCCTTTGAGTAACCTGCTCTTACCTAGTGTTGTCTGGGATGCCAAGAAATCAGTGTCAGTGGACTGAATTACGCAACTCCCCATGTCAACTCAGGTCTACTCAGCTGGTCTTACTTGTGCTAGAAATTTGCCTCTGGGGCTCAATTCCCATTTGGCTGCCAAGATCAACTCAAACGCTACTTTCTTATGACATGTTTCATGTCTTCTCCCACTACTCTGGTCACCAAATAGCTTGCACTATATTATATATATATATATATATATATATATATGTGTGTGTGTGTGTGTGTGTGTGTGTGTGTAAATGTGACTATAAGCAGTATACATATACCTCATACAAGTACGGGTAAATACATACACACAACTCTATCTCGTACAAATTGTGAGAAATGCATGGTTATGAGCCAAGGGAAAGAACGCTAATCAAAACTAGCCTTTCCTGGTCAAGCAAGCATCATTCAGACCTCAGAGTGACCCAAGTAGGAAGAGGGATGAAAACCATTGGAGAGGAGAAGGGGAAGGAGGAGGAGGGATAGTTCAGTTTACTTAGCTTTATTTGGTAGGTGTTGTGCTAAGTGCTTTACAAATATTATTTCATTTTATCCTTACCACAGTGCTGAGAGGTAGGGACTATTAACTCCATTTTACAAATGAGGAAATGGAGATATTATAGGGGAATTTTAGCTCGATTGTAGTTCAATGTATCCCAGGGGGAAGAAAATCACCCAATGCTGTGTATAATAGGAGCTTCTGGTTGGAATATGAAAGGTATTGTCTCAAGGTTTTGATCAAAGCATCCAGAAGGCATTGCTAGAGATGACATTAAGAAATAGGAGTTTTTTTTTTTCTTCTTATCATCCACACTTTTAAAAAAACATGATTAAACTATTTGACCAAATTTGGAATTGATAAGTTCCTTGAGAGCAGGGACTCCCCTTCCCTCTTCTTCCTCTCCCTCCTTCTGTCTCTGTCTCTGTCTCTCTCTGTCTCTCTTTCTCTCTGTGTGTGTCTCTCCTTGCCTTTACCCTCCCTCTCCTCCTTCCCTCTCCCTCCCTCTCCCTCCCTCTTTCTCTGTCTTAGTCTCTCTCTCTCTTTTCTCTTTCTGTGTTTCTCTGTGTCTTTCCTTCTCCCTCTCTCTCCCTCTGTCTCTGTCTGTCTGTTTGTCTGCCTCCTCTCTCTCTGTGTCTCTGTCTCTCCTTCTCTCTCCTTCCTCCCTCTTTCTCTGTCTCTGTCTGTCTGTCTGTCTCTCTTCTCTCTTTCTGTGTGTCTCTCTCTCCCTCTCTCTCCTTCTGTCTCTGTCTGTCAGTCTGTTTCTCTCTCTCTGTGTGTCTCTGTCTCTCCTTCTCTCTCCCTCTCCCTCCCTCTCCCTCAATCTTTCTCTGTCTCTGTCTCTGTCTCTGTCTCTGCCTCTCTCTCTTCTCTCTGTGTTTCTCTGTGTCTCTCCTTCTCCCTCTCTCTCCCTCTGTCTCTGTCTATCTGTTTGTCTGTCTGCCTTCTCTCTCTCTGTGTCTCTGTCTCTCCTTCTCTCTCCCTCTCACCCTCTGGACCCCTCTTTACCCTCATTTTCCCACCTCCAGCAAGAGGCACAGTGCTAAACATGAAGTAGGCGCTTATTACATCCTTGTTGATTTATTGGCTACCACTTGCTTATTTGAAAACCTTAACAAAACACTTCTCTACACTATGGAGGAGCAAATTGTTGCATGGACAATTTATTGGACTTAGAGGCAGAAGTACCTGAGTTTGCCTCCTAATACCTTGGCCTATCCTCTTACACTTTTCTCTAGTTCTAAATTTGAGATCATTTTTGAACAAACTCTTGATTATTAAAATAGGATGAGTAACAAGATAATAATGATAGCTAAGATTTATATTATACTTTAAGGTTTGCAAAATATTTATATACAGTACCACATTTGGTCTTCTCTGCAGATGAGGAAACTGAGGCTGAGTAGATAAATGACTTATTCAGAGATATGACTGGTATGTTCCTTTTCCCAGATTCAATTTCTCTATCCATTATGCTATAGTTTGATTTTGAATCATATAATTAGATATGACTGCAAGCTCTTTAAATGCATAGACCATGCCATATATAAAACATATATCTTGACCTTGACCAGCTGTTCTGAGAATTAATTGCATATAGCAAGTGCTTATTAAATGCTGGTTGTTTCTCTTTTTTGTCTGGGGGTCATGTTTAGATATACTTTTCCTCCATTTTATATTGTTAAAAATCTTCTATAACGTTTGATGCATTGGAAGGTTTGTTACCTTCTAGTCATAAATTCCTAGCAAAAATGATCTTGGGAAAATAATCATCTCACCACTTAAAACCACTTAAGAACTTCTGTGGCCTTTAACTTTACTTAGAAAAATACATATTAACATTAGCTGTGCTCTATTGAATTTTTACATATTTTGTCAAATATTTCCCAATTACATTTTAATCTGATAGAGGCCATACTAAGGAATTATGCTTATTGCCAAGCTGCAATGTAGCCATGTGTTTGCACCTTTGTTGTAGTGGCTCACAATTCTTTTTCAGTGTGGGCTAGATTAGATGAATACTAAGGTCCTTTCCAACTAAAAAAAATCTATAATTCTATGATGTTATGTTAATTTTGGCAGCTATCACTATTTGTTTTGATTGTATTGACTCTCATCTTATTGGCCAGGAGGGTAACATTCATGTAATTTCTAAGGAAATTTATATATTAGCATCCAGAAATATATTATCTTTCTATTTTTAAAGAGCTCTAGAAAAGGAGTAATTATTACAGAATCAAGGCACTATTTCAATTTCTAATAACCTTCATAGTCAGGAAAAAAGTTTTTTCTCATTTCAAAGCAAATGCTTTGCTAAGGTCCAATTCCTCTTACTCTGGTCCCCGTGGGAAAAAAGCCTGACTTTCAGCTGGCCAACTTAAGGGAAAAGAGGTTCTTGGAGGCAAGTTCTCACCTGTTTCCTCTGACCAAGTTCTGGTAGGGAAATAGAAGGGGAAGATTTTGTTCATTTTCCATCTTCTTTGTGAAATCTACTCAAGCTAACTTTGAGCAAATCCATCTGGAGAAGAGATGATTTTTCTTAAACTTTTGCTCCAATATTAGACTCTTGCCAGGTTCAAAGCATTTGGCTATCTCTTCAAATTGACTTTCTGTGCCACCTGCTTCCAAGTCGGCCTATCAGTAAAGTGTTGAAATATCATCAGGAGACCTATTTTTGTGGGTATTTTCAGCCTTACCAGAAGCAGGAAATACCAGAAATCTCATAAAGAAAGCTTGTTTTTTTTGCGTGTGGTATTTTGTCCAACTTGGCAGAATCTTCTAGTTTGGATATTTTGGATGATGTCTCAGTATCTGAAAGATCTGTACACTTCAGAAAAAAGCACTGAATGGAGAGACCTTTGCAATCTTGCTAGTCACCACTTATTGTGAATTTGTTACAAAGGGGAAAATTGACAAAATTGCGAGGAGATATATTCTGAAACCCCAAATAAGATCAACAAAGCTAATGTCTAAAAGGAGACCACCACTCTGTCCATCTGGCACATGGCAATGTTTTTTAATCATTTAAAGTCCTCAAATGCTGTTGCAATTGCTCGAGTCTTCTGCCTTTAGAAAGATCTCTTCATTCAAAGACATTCAGAAAGTATTTGTGGTCAGTTTGGTCCTCAGAAACACAGACAAGCAGAAGAGAGTGACTACTACATCCAGAAATTTGGTAATGAATCAGGTTCTTCCCATACATAGACAACTCATTGAGAATCAGGAATTTCTTAGAATTTTACATTTTTCACCTCACAATAATATAAAGTAGAATTTTAAATTATGATAAAGCACTTCACCATTTATGCAGTAAGTGGTTTGTCAATGGCCTTGAGTTAGAGCAATTCAATTCCATTATTATTCATTCATGTTGGATATTAGGTATTCTGTTATGATGATAATAAGAGATAGTTTGGAGAAGCAGGTAAATGTGTATAAATATAATTGTATTAATGAAGAATAGTAATAACAAATAGACTAACCCTATGAGTAGAAATCATTAGCTTATGCTATAATGGCCACCTCAGGTGAAACCCCAAGTCAGCAGAGGCAAGCAGAGTCTCTGCTCACATCCACTCCCACCAATTAACTGTCTTCAACCCTTCTCAACTGCCCCTCACCCCAAAGTTCTCTAGGGGGGTCCCCTGGAATTCTGGGTGAGGCTCTCCCTGTACCTTTGCAGGGATTCCATGCTTTGCATCTGCACACATTATTATTCATTCATGTTGGATATTAGGTATTCACGAATGAAAATGAAGCTATCCCTAATCTCAGGGAGATTATACTTTAAAGACAATATTATAGGAGGGAATGAACAATTAAAGAATGCATACTATGTGATAGTTCTTGATAGTGATATGGAAATTTGGAAATAGAATTTATTATGGGATAGGAGGCTGAGAGATGGAAAAGTCCTGAGCTTGAGTGATGGTGATATTAGTAGAGAGAAAAGGAGCAGATATGAGGAATGCTATGGATGTAGAATCATGAAGACTTGGCAACTGATTTGATTTGGGAAGTGAAAGAGAGGGAAGTGTTAATCGGGGTTGGCAGGATTACGATGCACTTAGTAGGAATGTGGCGTTTTAGAGTAAAGGAAAGTTTTGGAGAAAAGGTAGTCTTCCATTTTGGACATGTTGAATTTGAGATGTTCATGGTAATGCCAGGAGAAATCCAATAGGCACTTGGATGTGGTGAGATGGAATGTGGGTGAGATTAAGGCTAGATATGCTAGTGATGTACATAGAGATGATACTAGAACCCATCCAAATCAGCAGAAATCACCAAGGAAGAGTGTAGAAAGAGAAGGCAGCCCAGGACAGAGACCTCGGGAGCATTAGTGGCAAAGAGAGAGTTGAATGAAGAATTAGATAAGAGGAAACCCAAAGTAGAGCAGTCTCATCAAGCCAAACAAGAAGAGAGTTTCCAAAATGGATGGATATTCGTCAAAAGCTGCAGGCAATGCCCTTTGATCCAGCCATACCATTGTTAGGTCTGTACCCCAAAGAGATCATAGATAAACAGACTTGTATGATAATATTTATAGCCTCAATTTTTGTGGTGGCAAAAAACTAGAAAACGAGGGTATGTCCTTCTATTGGGGAATGGCTGAACAAACTGTGGTATATGCTGGTGATAGAATATTATTGCGCTAAAAGGAATAATAAACTGGAGGAATTCCATGTAAACTGGAAAGACTTCCAGGAATTGATGCAGAGTGAAAGGAGCAGAGCCAGAAGAACATTGTACACAGAGACTGATATACTATGGTAAAATCGAATGTAATGGACTTCTGTACCAGCAGAAAGCAATGATACAGGACAGCTCTGAGGGATTTATGGTAAAGACGCTACCCACATTCAGAGGAAGGACTACAGGAGAGGAAACACATAAGAAAAACAACTGCTTGAACGCATGGGTCGGGGTGGACATGATTGAGGGTGTGGACTCGAAACCACCACACCAATGCAACTACCAACAATTTGGAAATTGGTCTTGATCAAGGACACATGACAAAACTAGTGGAAATGCGCATTGGCCATGGGTAGGGGGGAATGGGGGGGGATGAAGGGGAAAGGAGGAGCATGAATCATGTAACCATGTTAAAAATGAATATTAATAAATGTTAAAAAAAAAGAAGTGAAATATAGGAAGAGCAATTGAAGGGATTACAAGATCAAGTGACAATTCTTTTTAAAGAAGAGTATACCTGAGACAATTTGTAGAAAGAAAGGAAAGAATTCATGATGGCATATTGAAGTTATGAAAGATGGGAGGGAATAATGAGATAAACTGTTGAAGGAGATGGAAGGAACTCCATCATGATTATGGATATATTATATGGATATATATGAATTTATTAAGATTATAATTACCTTTTTCTAAGTGACAAGAGTAAAGAAATTATAAACTCCTTTAGGGAAGGGACTGTCTTTTGCCTATTTTTGTTTATGTTGTTTGTTTGTTTCCTTAAAACTTAGTACACTGCCTGGCACATATAGGCACTTAGTAAATGTTTATTGATTGGTTGATTTCATAAATGGTCCCCACAGCAGTATTCCCTCTTTACCTATATTCTGATAGGTGAAAGTACATCATGGGATCTTGAATTATGAAGTATGGGAGATGAGGAAGCTTATAAAATACAATTTTTTTCAGTAAAATAATTGTAGGAACATCAAACAGGCACATGAATAACATTGCTCAGCATGTAAATTTTTTTTAACAAACTGGAATGATTTGATTTTGAGCTCCATAAAAAGACAAAATATATCTATTTTTCTTTTCTCAAGATAAGCTCCCACAACATAAGAGTGTTGGTGGCATTATTATTTCTTACTCTATTTAAAAAAACCTGTTTTGAAGGCTTAGGTAGTTTTGCATAATCAAAAGAAGTCTCATTCTTGGGCCTTCTATTCATATCCCAGTGACTAGATTCTAGGGTTTCTCTTTCCTAAACCCCAAGCCCTTTTTTGGGAGATGTTGTTCAGTATAGTGGGATTTCAATAAATATTAAGCAATTAGAGCTTGTTCTTTTCCATTAAAGTTGGCTGTTTCTTCATGTGAGGAGCATTTTTCTTAGTTTAAAGGACCAATTATCCATCTCTTGCTAGAGATGTTTGATTTTCTTGTTTGTTTTTCTCATCTCCTGTTCTTTTTTTAATCCATGATTCCATCTTTGCTTTTCTCCCAGTGATCACTAGACTTTTGTTGTTGATAAAATGGCTAAGCTGATTTTTGGCAAAAATTGGCCAGAACCTGGATTTTCCTTTATTTTCTCCAATTTATTCCTCACAGCTGCATGAGTGGGATAAGTTGGCTTTGGGAGCCTTTTTGCTTCAGCACAGACTTCTTTGGTGGCAGTTATGAAGGGTTTCAAGATCAGAAACAAATGCCAAACATGTTTTTCTAATAGCATGCTGGGTTGGCTATAGGCCTAGAGAAGGTCATTTCTTATTTCTAGCTGAGTTTATGGGTCAGGCAATGCCACCATTCTCACTAATCAGGGGCCAAAGTTGTACAAAATATGGACTATGTGCATTTCTCTCCCTACTCTGAGGTTTAAGAAGGGGGCAGAGTGATTAGAAGTCAATTCAATTGGATAAATATTTAAGTTCTCTCTATATGTTGAGAATATAAAGATAAAACGAAAATAGTCCATGCTCTCAAGGAGCTTAGATTCCACCAGGGGTGGGAGTGGGGGTAAATGTAAGACATACATAGGTAGGGAAATTAAAAATATGAAAAAGAATAGAAAATAGTTTCAAGAAGAAGACCTAGTTAATAACTGCAAGTAATGGAGAAAGGCTGCTTGAAGGAGATGGCACTTGAATTGTGCTTTGAAGTAAACCAGGATTTTAGGAGATGGGGTGAAGGAATGTGGTTATGAGGGACCCTTTATGCAATCAATCCAACAACGTTTATTTAAAGCTTATCTGTGTCAGTCACTCTGTGACTAGAGGTAAAAGACAGTCCCTGCCCCACAGAAGATTACAATCTAATGAGAGAGACAACAGGCAGACAAATTAATACATAGCAAGTTACATATAGGATCATTAGGAAATAATTAAAAGATAGAAAGCACTCTAGCAACAGGAGCTCAAATGTCATGGAAATTGAATCTCTATCAGGTGAATTTGAAAGGAATGCAATGGCTAGTCCAGGAAAGGGTGTCATATGAAACAGGACTGGAAAGGTAGGTGGAATCAAGATTGTGAAAAGCCATTATAGAGGAAACAGGGAAGTGTTAAAGATTTTTGAGGAGTTAGGTAATGTGGTCAGAGTGAGGTCATGGATTCAAATAAAATGAAGGGGACAGAAGAGATGACCCCACAAATCTTATCAATGGTTGGAAAAGTATGATTAAAACATTCATTTTATAGGATGATATCAAAACAACTGCCTAAGTTTATACACATCTATTTAGTCTGTACTTTTGTTCATCTATTTTAAAGGCTTTTTTAGCATTTAACAAAGGGGTTTGCAATGAAATGGGCAGTAATAGGTTTGACAGGGTAGAATCTTTTGATACTAGTTTTCTTCTGTCTTCTCTGAATTGTACTAAATAGTGATTGAAAGAATCTATATTCCCCTTTTCTACATAATTTCTCATTCTAAAGTCACTTTTAAAAGATATTAATCTAAAGATGTCCCAACCCTCATAGTAAATAACCTTTGGCTATTCAAACTTTCCACCATAATATTTACTTACTCCAAAACAAGACCTCAAATAATTAAGAACCCACATTCAGAGGGAAGATGTAAGGAAGGAAACGATCATTAATAAGTGCCTACTGTATGCCAGGCACAATATTAAGTGCATTACAAATATTATATTTAAACTCACAACAACCATGATACCTTTGTGGGTAGATGGTGTGTTAACCTGATCAGTCTTGCAAGGTTAAAAGATGAGACTCAAATCTTTATTGACCATGGACTTGATACATGGTCCTTGGTATGAATTTTTTTTTTAAGTGCTGGATTTAGAATCAGGAAATCTGAATTCAAACTGTGGCTTCGCCTACATGAATGACTTAGGGCAAGCAACTAAACCTTTAGGGTCTTCAGTTTTTTCATCTGTAAAATGATGGAACTGGACGTCCTTCCTTCATCCCTTTCTGCTCTTAATCTATAATTTCCTAAATGTCATGACTCAATCTATTATACTTAGGCGAACAGACTTGACCACAGTGCTGTATCAAAGATACTTAATCAAAGTGGGGACAAAAATAACATCATTATACTGACCAGGTTCTTCTTGCTTGGTCACACTCTTTTCGTGTGATGGCTTTAAAATGAGAAATCCTTTGTTGCCTACTCAATGTGTATTTATGCCTTTTTGGATCCTTGACTTTGCAAAATGTTTCAGCCTGTCACTTGGCTGCATACATTTCTGTAATCAGAGTGATGCTCTACTGGACTAATGCATAGGGGATCCTTTTTAAAGGTTAGGCTATGAGTTTTTAGCCTTGGTGAGAGATTACTGTCAGATGACTTGCCATGGTGTATGCGTAAACACTGACTGTGTTACCCACCTCCCCCTGGGGAGAGCTAGTCAGGGAGGTTACTCCCAAAGGCGGTGGGGAGGAGGTGGGGGGATAGACAACTCATTTGTGGCCAAGGCTTTGGGATTAGCACATATTCCTAAGGGGCCTAGAGCCAGAGGAATCGTTAGTCAAACAGAACCTATCTAAACCACCCCAAAGGGCTTCATCTTTTTTGGCTTTTATTGGATGAGTCTCATGGTCCAATGAATGTGAAATTCATCAAATTGTTGGCATGCCTCAAGTCCACACTCAAGAGATGTTAACAAGAAAAGCCAGTTGGAATCCTCTCTTGGGAAACGAATATTTCCTTTCTGTTTTGAGTCCTGTTCATTGTATCAACTAATATAAAAATGACTGTGTTTCACTCTTCTCTCCAAAGGATACACTTCTCTTTTTTTCTGGATCATTGGCTCATGATTGATGAACATTTTTTAGCTTCCTCTAGCCTTCCTTGCCCAGTCTTATTTGGACTTTTAAGAGGACAGTTCTCTTCTCTAACTCAGGATGGAACTCTACAGTTCTCCCTCTGACTCTCTGGCCCTGTCATTAAATGTGTTCAACAGTTAACAAAAAGTTAGTGGTTTGAGCCCACCCAGTGAGAAGTACAAGCTGAGTGCCTCATAGCCACTCTTCTTTTTTTTCCCTTACTCATTCTCTTTTATCATGGGCATTCATGATTTCCCAAATAACCAAGTTTTCTTGCAGGAGCTACTATAAATGCTTGGTAGGTATAAACTCTATAGTCTCTCTCCAACTCACTTTACTCTAGTCTCATTCTTCTGCATCTTTACGTAGCTTTCAAGAAAGAGCTCTACAAATACCAGGTATCTAATCACCATCCTGTGCCACTATGCCCCAGTGAGACGGATAAATACCTGGTTCCCCAGAGAAAAGGGTAGGACCAGGAGTGAAAGTCTGAAAGCGGCATTTGAAGAACTGGGGACTTGGGTTATGGGAGCAGCAGCTGGTTGCATAAAACATGAATAAAGCAGTTGTGGTAATGGCAGAATTCAAAGGATAGCAAAGAGATATTTTTATCTCTTTTTAGCATTTGATATCCCTTTTCCTCATCTTAAACATTTTTTTTTGTTTTTCTTTTATAGGTATGCAGGTGATGCAGTGAATTGAGCACTGGACCTGCAGACAAGAAGACCTGAGTTCAAATATTTGCTGGTTGTGTGACATTGGACAAGTCATTTAACCTCTGTTTGCCTTGTTTCCTTAACTGTTAAATGAAGGTAATACAAGCATTTATCTCCCAGGGTTATTTCATGGAGCAAAATGACCATCTTGGTACATAGTAGGTGCTTTATAAATATGCTATTTATTATTATTTCAGTTGTTGAGAAGTCCATCTGTACTGTTTTCCCCCATAGCTGGTTTTTCTTTTTCTCTGCCACCCTAGGATTTTATATTGTAAGTGTTATCCCATCCAGTCATTTCTACCTTTGGAAACCACATGCCTATGTCATTGGGCTATTATGGATAACAAATGAGAAAGGGGTGCAATGTAGTTATAAACTTTAAAGCATCCTATGAAGAGCTATTGCTATTGCTATTATTATATTAGTGGTGAGATAGTCATTGTGTCATAGATTAAAATGGACCTTGGGGCTAAGAAGACCTCAGTTTAAGCCTTACCTTTTATACCTCTGTAATTCTCTACAAGGCACAGAATCTCCCAGGGCCCAAGTTTCCTCATTTGTAAATGAGGATGTTAGGCTGAAGTCCTTTCAACTCAAGAATTTATTTCATTCAGAAGCAACTGGTTGCCTCCATGGATAGAGAGATGGTAGGTCCTGGGTTCAAATTTTGCCTCAGACACTCTCTAGCAGTATGATCCTGGGCAGGTCACTTATGCCTAGCCCTTATTGCTTTTCTGCCTTGGAACCAACACTCAGTGTGAATTTTTTTTTTTAAACTCTTACCTTCTGTCTTAAAAACAGAACCAATTGGAACAAACAAACACGAACAAACAAAATTCTGTTTTTAAGACAGAAGATAAGAGTTTTAAAAAATGGATTAAAACAAAAAATGGATTAAAACAAAAAAATGGATTAAAAACAATACTGTATATTGGTTTTAAGGCAGAAGAGCAGTAAGGGCTAGGCAATGGGTGTTCAGTGATTTGCCCAGAGTCACACAGCTAGGAAGTGTCTGAGGTCAGATTTGAATCCAGGACTCTCAGTATTAATTCTAAGACAGAAGGTACGATTAAAAAAAAAAGAGTCTCTCTGCTTCTATCCCATACTATATGACCTTAGATAAGTCTCTCAAACTCTTAGTTCCTCAGACTTCTCTCTAAGACTATAAATCACAGAGTAGGTAATGATCTCTATTGGTAAAAGGCAATTCCCCCACAGGACTTCTCTATTCCAATGATTCACAGACCTAGTTCAAAAAAGAAGTTGTGATTAACTCGAGTAATGATAGTCGGTCAGTGGGATCATCTTCCACTAATGTTCTCCGGTGGTTAGGAGTAGAGATCGGAATGTTAAAAGCCCTCAAAGGTATTTTGTACAGGATACTGAGGGGAGCTGTGTACGTGGAAGACAGACAGAAAATCAACATGATAGTGGCTTTCAGAGGGGAAAGACTGCTGGGAGTCTGGATCAATAATGCAGGTGAAAGGACAGTGTCACCTTGTCAAGGGTGCCTGTAGTGGGGGGAGAGAGGAAGCAGAGAAATATTTTGAAAGTAGAATGGGCAGCGTTTGGCAGCTGATTTTATGATGGGGATGATCTCTCCTGGAGGATTCCCCTTTCCCATGATAAAGCAAAAGTTCTTGTGAAGTCAGGGCCTCATTTTCAGCCATAGTGGCTGTACATTTTTTATATCAACAATACCTTTATTTTACTTTGGTAAGGCACTTGGCCAAGACTTCTGAAAAACGAACAAAATTCTCAGGCACTCTGCTAAAAATATGAAACGCTGGGGTGTTTGTGTGATGCAGCTTTGAGATTTCTTACGGAATCCATTTCTGTTTCAGGTTTCAAGGACTTAGGATCTTTTGCAGGAGATTTTATAAGAGGGCAAGGCATTTCCTGTGCCACATCCAAGTCTACCACCTCAGAATGTGTAATAAAGGTTAACTGGGTTTTCGCTTGAAGTTTGGATTACTTGTCCTGTTCAGTAAGACTGCCTGGGCATTAGAAGTGATATCTTTTTTGATGCAAAGTAATCAGACCTCTCAAATGGAAATAATTGAGATTCTGATGATGATCTGACAGTTGACATAAGACAGAAGCAGCTACAAAGATCTTTTGACACTAGCCAACAATTCATAGTGTGTTGAAAGGAACGGAATTGCTACACTTTTTCTGTATCTTCCTGTATCTCCATCTCTGTTTCTCTTTTTCCTTCTATCTCTCCCTCTGTCCATATTTTCCCTCTTCTATTTCCTTCTCTGAAACCTACATTTCACAGATTCTCAGAGTTGGAAAGGCCCTCACAGTTCACCTAATCTGTCTCTGAATAGAAATCCTACAAACCTTTAAAGGATTCTGAAAGACTTAAGAATTCTGATCAATGTAATGATCAACTTGATTCCAGAGGACTGATGATGAAGAATGCTTCCCAGACCATCAAAGATGAAGAGCTATTACAGGAAATGCACATTTTTTACACAGACTATGTGACAATTTGTTTTGCTTGACCATCCAATTTATTGAATTTTAATGTCTTTTTGTCCTGTACTTTTCCTTTTGAGTTGAAGAATACATCAACTCTACTAAACTCCCTAAAATATCTAGTAGTTAAATTTAACTTATTCATCTTCCTCAACCCAGTATACTTCATAAGGATGGCTAATATACATATACTATACTTTAAAGTATCCAAAAAACCCTTTTTAAGACTCTTACTTTCCATCTTAGAATCAATACCATGTATTGGTTCCAAGGCAGAAGAGAAGTAAGGGCTGGGCAGTGTGGGTTAGTGTAGGCTCAAGGCCCACAGCTAGGAAGCATCTAAGGCCATATTTGAACCCAGGACCTCCCATTTCTAGGCTTGGTATTCAATGTACCGAATCACCTGGTGCTATCTCCACCTCCTCCACTAGACATTTTTTTTTCTTGAAGTAACCTTGTGAGACAGGTAGGACAAATTTCATTTCCATTTCACAGATGAAACTGAGAAGTAAATGACCTGCTCATGACTTACTAACTTGTAAGTGACCAAGTCTTTACTCAAGCTTTGGTCTTTTGAATCACAGTCCTTTATATTTTCCCCTACTCAGAATTAAACATTTTTTCTTTTTTATTGTGCTTTCCCAATAATTAAACATTTATTTTCTTTCCCCCAACTCCCTCCTCCCATTAGAAGGAAAACACAAAACTTTTGTAATATGTAAGCATAGTCAAGCAAACAAATTACCGGAGTAGGCCATGTCCAAAAATGTGTCTCCTTTGGTATGAGCTCATCACCTTTGATCATATGAGAAGAATTCTTTATCTTCAGTCCATTGGAATCATATTTGATCATTGCATTGATCTGAATTCTTAAGTATTTCAGAATTTTTCATTTTAATAATAACAATGTTATAGTAGAAATTGTTCTCCTGGTTCTGCTCTTTTAACTCTCTATCAGTTCACATAAGTCTTCCCAGTTTTATCTGAAACTATCTATTTCTTCCTTTATTATCATACAATGGTATTACATTCCGTTCATCGGCATTGAAATTGGTAAGGAAATTTAATTATTTCTCCCTCTATTTCAGATTCCCCAAATCATTTTGATCCATTTATTTTTTCTTCCTATTAAATACCTTTTAGTATATTTAGTAAGTAGCATAAATTTAAATTCTAGTTTCCTAAGCAAAATATTCCAATGGGATTCCCCCACCCTATCCCACCATTGTCAAATATACTTTTGCCATGCATCCATCCTTGTCAGTTCCTTCTTTTGGGGATGCCTCAGATTTCAGAGGCTGCGCTAATAATCTCCTTATTCACTGGAGGACATTAAGTAAATCCTGTAGGTTAGTAGCACTTGCAGACCTTTTCTCCCATTTTTGGTCAAATGATATCATTTCCTATAACATATCATGCCAGTTCGCTGCCATTTTTATTTCTAAGAACAGATTGCACATGTGTTCTTCTAGAGCTGGTTAAAATAAAAGACCTATTTTAGAAAAGTTTTAACTAGCATTTGCAGTCTGGATCATCCTTGGGCCATGTCTAATGGGGCCAAATAAAGCACTCAGCTTAGTCTAAGTAAGCACAAATATTTTGAAAGGAAAATCAAATGGAATGCACATCTCATATGACAATGTAGCAAAAGAATGGTTGGAAATTTTCAACTTCTGAAATGTGGAGATGGGATAATACTCATCAGTATGCAGAATGATTAGGATTGGTATTTTCATTTCCTTCCTGTCACTCTTTTAAGAATTTCTCTCCTTTTATGTACATTTATGCTTACAAAAAAGAGCTAGCTTTAAAAATGTAAATAAATACTTGGAAATCTCTTAGCAAGTAGCCATTTTGAATTTAATGAAAGAAAATGAAGTGTATATAAAACATGATTAGTTTAGGAAAGTTTTTTTTCCCAAAGAAGCAAACATAAGTCACGTTCTAATTACTTACCATACTTTAAAATATGTTATTAAAAAAGGAAACTACTCTAACATAAACTGTGAGAATGTTTTTGTGAGGCATACCAATAGGTGGTCCATATTTTCTGACTCATTATAGAATCATGTCAAAAATGAGGGATAATGTCAGAGACCAATAGATCTAACCCATCCTTGAGCAAGAATTCCCACTTTAATATGTCTGGCAAGTGGTTATCTAGCCTTTCTTTGAAGACCTCTAGTAAAGGGGTAAACCATTGTCTTTTGAAGTAGCCCATTTCAATTTTGACAGAGTACTGTAAGGAAGATTTTGTTTTCATGAAGCAAAAATTTGTGTCTTTGCTGCTTCAACAATTTGATCCCCATTGTGCCCCAAAGATGAACCAAAACAAATTTAAGCCTTCACTTCAGGCACTCTAAGATAGTTAATATAAGTCCTCTTCTCTCTCTCCCTCTCCAATTCTCTTTTCTCTTCTCCAAGACAAACAAACATCTTTGGTTTCTTTAACTTGTGCCCTTATAGCATGGTCTCTAGGCTCTCCACTTTCTTTGATGCTTTCTTCTTAATATCCTTCATCCCCTTCCTATGGTGCCATGTCCAGATCTGAGTACAATACTCTAGGAGTATTTGGATCACTTTCACATGCAGTGTGTAATATTATAATCTTCCTGTTTCTAGATACATGACTCTTTTAATGATGTCTGAGATTACATTACCTTCTTCAACTTCTACATCACACTATTTACTGGTTATCAACATTGTAGTCCACTAAAATACCCATATAATTTTCAGAACAACTATTGTTTAGCCATACCTCCTCTATCTTTTGCTTTGAAATAAATTCCTTAAATCCCATTTTAATATTTTATAGTTATCCAATTAAATTTTATGTTATTCAAGTGAGCTGAATGTTCTACTCTATCAACAACTTTTTGAGTACTGTCATCTAGTATAAATTACCCTTCCCAGAAATGTAGCATTTATAAATTTAATAAGCATGCCATCTTTGTCTTTAAGACTGATGAACAATTTAAACAGCATGGGGCCAAAAACACATCCCTGGGATGCTTTATTTTCTTCAAAATTGAAATCAAACCACTGACGATTACATTTGGATTTTTTTTGCTTCAACTAGTTTCAAATCTGCCTTGTATCTGAGCCACATTTCTCCATCTTGTATTCAAGAAAAGCATGAAAGACTTTTGTTAAAAGTGCTTTATTAAAACATTGGTAAATTATATTTATAACATTCTCCTGATAAACCACTCTGATAAAGAAATAAGGTTAATTTGGCAAGAATCTTGAGGAAGTGATATTGGCTTTTAAGATCACCTCTTCCTTTTCTAGATATTGACTAACCATATCTTTAAATGCTCTAAGATGGTAAGGATTAAAGCTAAATCCTCTCGTGATTTTGGGTAATAAACCATAGCCATGGTCTGATAATGCCATTGTTAATATTATTAGCTCATAGCTGGATGAACAGTACTGAAAAGGGCTCCGTAGCACTTCATTAGGAGGTGCTGGGCCTCCCTGAACATCCCATATAATTTTGGTGTCCAGCTTTCACAAGACAAGACAATGTGTTCCAACTGCCATGAAGGCAGTTGAAGCAGGTACTTGGAGTGCTTAGAGCTGGGTCACACATCAAAGATGCCAAGGTCATCCCCTGAATTCTGGGCCATTGCAGTCGTCCTGACCTTTCTCTTGCCATTGGACTCAATTATGCTGGAAGAGAGAGTGAGGCTTTGGGAAACTTTTTCTCACTTAAATCTAATTCATATGCAAGTCAAGACATTACCCTCTGATGTCATCAGTCCTCTTCAAAAAGAAGGATGAACAGGTTGTACCTCCTCTCTATGGTAACTGATTTGGTAGATATAAGTGGACAGTTTTCTCTTTTCTCCCTTCCTTTTCAGTATAATGTCCCATTTATTGGATTTGCAAGGTTCCAGAAAAATGTAGAATTATAGAACTGTAGTTGAACAGCACCATAAATACCTTTTTAATTCATTCTTTTATTTTATGAGCAAGGAAACTGAGGCCCATAGAAGTAAAATATCTTGGTAAAGCCACAGGTAAGCAACTGACAGATGTATGATAAATACTTAAAAAAAGTTTTTCTCCAACCTATACTTCCTATTGCCATCAAGAAAGCAAGAAAAACAAAATGCTTATTATAAGCTTAGTAAAACAAAAAAAATTTCCAATTTATTTTTGTCCAGAAAAACAAACAAAAATACTACCTCAATCTGTACTCTGAGTCCATCATCTCTCTACTAAGATAGGGTTAGCCTGTTTTATCATGAGTTTCCTAGAATTATAGTTGCTCATTGTGTTGGTCAGAGCTCCTAAGTC
This sequence comes from Gracilinanus agilis, assembly GCF_016433145.1. Taxonomy (NCBI): domain Eukaryota; kingdom Metazoa; phylum Chordata; class Mammalia; order Didelphimorphia; family Didelphidae; genus Gracilinanus; species Gracilinanus agilis. The sequence goes on along the minus strand of NC_058130.1, from coordinate 83,347,181 downwards.
TTTCAAAATTATCTGTCTTTACTATGTTTTTGTCACTATATAACCTGCCTTCTTAGTTCTATTTAACTTATTTTGCATCAGTTCATATAAGGCTTCCTAAGTTTTTCTGCAACCATTTCCCTTCACAATGTCTTACATCATAATACATTCCATCAGAATGAAAAGAGCAAAAGAGTTGTTATATTTTTTTCTATCCTTTGTTTTGTTTAGAACGAATTACTCTCTCCCATATCATCTTCCTTTCCCCCCTACTCTTTCTTCTCACTTTTTTCTTCTATTTCTCTGATGAGTGAAATGTGTTTCTATGCTGAATTCTCTGTGTACATTTTCCCCTTCTTTGAGCAATTCAGGTAAGAGTAGGGTTCAAATATCAAATCATATCTTTACCCTTTTGCCCTTGTTTATTTAGGCTTCTACTTATATGCTCAGTGCATATGAGATAATTTACAAATATCTCTTTTACCTCCTCTCCCTAGTGTATTCAAAGTAGTTCTATTCCCCTCCCATTTTTCTATTAAGATCATCAAAGTACAACAGAACCACTTCCAGTTCCTCTATATAATTAGATTCTCTCTATGATTCCTGATGCTGTTCTGAGGGGAAAGGTATTACTTCTCATTTTAGAAAGCATTTTATTCTTCATTATTACTCTGTGCTTGCTCTCTCATGTTTACTTTGTGTTTTTCTTGACTTGTGTTTATACTCCTTGTAGGCAGGGATTTTTTTAAAATCAGGAATTGTTGGAAAACTATTTCATTAAAAATCCATTTTTTAAACCTCACTATTGAATAATACTCAGATTTGTTATGCAAGCTATTCTTGGTAATAAGCCTATATCCTTTGTCTTCTGGAATTCCATATTCCAAGCTTTCTACTTTATTGGTGGTGGCTGCTAAATTATGTATGCTTTGGACTGTACTTCATTTCTTCCTTTCTGATTGCGTAAGGTATTTTCTCTTTGGCCTCATAGCTCTGGATTTGGGATATAATATTCCTGGAAGTTTTCATTTTAGGATTCCTTTTAGGAGGAGACCAGCGAATTCTTTCTATTTTCCCTTTGTTCTCTGGTTTGGGGTATTTAAGCAATTTTCTTTTATGATCTTTTGCTCTTTCTTTATCTCTGTCTCTTTTTTAATCATTATGGCTTTCAGGTAGTCTATGATTCTTAAATCATTTCTCCTTGATCTGTTTTTCAGGTCAAGAGTTTTTGCTATGAGAAAACATATTTTTCTATGTCAGTCTTTTAACTTTGTTTTAATACTTCTCATCTCTGGTCTGCAGTCAGGAAGATCTGAATTAGAATCCAGCTTTAGACACTTATGAGCTGTTTTACACAGGGCAAGTCACTCAACTTATTTGTCTCTATTTCCTCATTTGTAAAATGGAGATAAAAATAGCATCCACATTTCAGGGTTATTGTGAGTATAAAATGAGAAAATAATTGTAAAATGTTTAGTATAGTGTTTGGCATATATTAAGGGATATAGAAATAGTTATTATTATTGTTATAATGATGATGATGTCATTAACTTATGTTTGGTCCATTCTAATTTTCAGGAAGTTTATTTCTTTGGTATGGTTTTGTACCTTTGGTGCCAAGCTGTTAGTCTCCTTCCTCTTCTTTCTTCCATGACTATCTCACTTCTTTTCCTTTTTCTCTTCTAATATTCTCATTTAATTTATTAAAGAAAATTTAAAAAATTAAAGAAAACCCTTGTTTCATTTTATTTCAGTAATTCTAGTTGAATTTGTGCTCAAGTTATTATTTTATTTTCTTTGAGAATTTGTTTATAAATATTTTGTAATAATTTTCTTCCTTTTTTTGCTTGTGTATTGAATGCTTCTCTCACCATAATAGCTTTTTAATCTATGATTCTGTTTTTTTCCCCTTTCTTTCTTCCAAACTACCTCCTGACTTCAGACTTCATATTAAGGCTTGGTTCTTTGCACTTCTGAATGGTCAATCTAGGCTGGTCCTGCTGCTACTTTCTTAAGGGGATCAGGATGAAGATGATGTTATAGCATTTTCAGATTTCCAAATTTCTTTTAAAATATTATCTTATTTGATCCTCACAATAACCCTGGGAAGTAGGTGCTATTGCTATCCTCATTTTTTATTATGAGGAAATAGTGGCAGAGATTAAGTGACTGACCTAAAATCATACAATTAAGTATCTGAGATTGGATTTTGAGCTCAGGTCTTTCTGACTCCAGGTATAATACTTTTATTAACTAGTTTCCTAGATCCCTTCATTTACTGAGTATTATATTATTCCAGAAAGTCAGAGTTATTTTAGACTAGGGACCAGTAAGTTTTTAGTGTTCTCAAAGTGGAGAAATTCTAATTTTTTACCTTCTACTCTTAACTTTGCAAGTTCTTTACCTGGGTTTAAGTCTGAGCATCATACCTGTGGGCTTCTCCCAGCTGGAGTTCTAGTAGACTGTGTTACATTATCAGCTAACTGAAAAACACTGCTGGTTCAGAGTGATAGAACTGTATGTAGATTCTCCTTTGGTCTGAATTTCTTGCCTTAATTATTCTACTACAAGCTCCAGACTGGTCTGAAGGTAGGAACTTGTACCCTGCTCCATTACTAGGGTAAACAGCTGCTGTTTGTTTCTGAGCTTGTTTTTTTGTTAGGTACACAGCCGGACTTGCAAATTTTTTTCACCCTAGAACTTTATTACTAAGCACATATTCTCTCCTCACTCAGTCACGGATCTGTGATGCAGAAGTGTATGTTGAGTGACAGAGCTGCCAGTTGGCCTTTAATTCTTCCACTCTAAATTGAGTTGGACCACTCTTTGCTGGTTTGGGGATCTCTTCTTGCTTTGGCACAAAATCTTTCCCTGGGTTCCAATTTTTCTTGATGTAGATGCGACTAGACTCCAATCTCAAGTGTCCACAGACCTTTTTCTCTGTCTCTCTATGTTGATCTAGACTGGGAAAATGACTGTTTTTTTCCCCCTTGTGTTTCTTGATCATAACTCAAGCCATTTTCTAGATCTTTTCGGTGGTATTGTGGGGTAGTGATTTTTTGGGGGAAATTTAGGCATACTTCTTGCTGGCTAGAAGTCTGTCATTCTTATATTTTAGGTTGTATTCCAGTAATCTAAATACTAATTTTTTTTTAAATTTTCTGATACTCCCTTTCGTGCTGGGGCTAGAAGTATAGTCACTTTTCTCAGGCTTGTTCCTAATGCTGATACACAGGGAGCTTTAACCTGCTCTGTTTTTTACCTAGGTCAGTTTACCTTCTTTTTAGATAGCCTGGTAGCCTTCTGCTTGCAGGGGCTTATTATATCGGTACTGTATTTGGCTCTGACACCCAATTGGCTTTAACTCTACTGTAGCTTAGAACCTCTGAACCCAAGTGATCCATCAGTTTCAGTCTCCTCCAGTATCCCTGTACCACCACCATGCCTGCACTGATGCTATTGTCTTGAATACTGATTCGCTTCCCATATTTATTTTATCTCCTGAAGTTCTAATACTTAATTGCCTACCATGATAAAAATACCATCATTCCCTTAACATTTTCAGGTTCTTACTCGAGACTTTATAATTGTAACAGGTTTAAATGTAGATTAATTTTGGTTGTATCATCTATATTCATGTGAATTGGCAGGAATCATCTGGTTTGACTAAAGGGTTAGAGTTCTTTGGCCACATGCTAGATACATGTCACAAAGAAGCAGATTTCTCTATTGTTATCATGTTGGTAAATAGAATCTTCAGCAACCCCTTAGCAGGAAGTGAACAATCACCATGATTCTTCTTTACTTCTAACCTTTACAAGACGACCTCTCAACTGACAGTTCATAGGGACATACATTTTTATTTGTTGGAGAATAAGGACCTATTTCTACCCTAGAGAGCTCAGTTTTCCTGCCTCTTAGGAGGAACTATTGCTTATTTTTAAGTGTTCAGTAATGTTTCTTCCCTTTCTCCTTTGGGTCATAATCTTCTCCCTTCCAACTTTAGGCCAAAATTTCCCTTCAACTCCTCAGATTCTTGATTATTATTATTTTTTCTCATTTGACCTTTTATCCATTAAATAAAAGAAAGATTTAATCTCCCTACATATTTTAATGTGAAGGAATGAGTTTCTCAAGCTTTTTGTTTTTTATTTAAACAAGGAGACCAAGTTGCTCTTTCAGCATAGATGAATCACTTGACCATAGTAGAGACTAAAAACACTGGATAGTCTGTTCAGGTCACAGCAAACTTCTCACCCTCTATACGTGCTGGAAGTGAGATGCTTAGTCTTTTGTTGCTAGTGATGGTCACTTCCTTGGATATCTAGCATGCACTGTAAAATTGATGCCCTTTGTCACAGAAATTATGACTTTCTTTCCTCCTGAATTATAAGATCTACAACATATTTTCCTCAAAAAAATTATGAAAGAAATTATGTTAGTGTTATCTCTATTTTAGGGATAGGCAAATAGAGAAAAGAGAAGTGAATTGCATAAAGTGTTGGAACCATGATTCAAATCAAGGTCTCCTGAAGTCAAGTTAATCATTCTTTCAATATTATAATACTAGGGGGGCAGCTGGGTAGCTCAGTAATTGAGAGCCAGGCCTAGAGACGGGAGGTCCTAGATTCAATTCTGGCCTCAGACACTTCCCAGCTGTGTGACCCTGGGCAAGTCACTTGACCCCCTTTGCCCACCCTTACCATTCTTCTGCCTTGGAGCCAATACACACTGTATTGACTCCAAGATGGAAGGTAAAGGTTTTAGAAAAAAATATTATAATACCAGCTCTGCATTTTCCTTACAACGAAATCTAATAAAGATAATATCTCTCTCATATGTCATTATCAGTTATTATGATAGAATTATAATGTAGGTCTATGAACAGATTTTTAAAAGTTCTACAGAATTTGCCTGTGTATAGTATTATGGATAGAGGTCTGCACTTGAAGTCAGGAAGACTTGAGTTCAAATCCTTTCTTAAACATTTACTAGCTGTGACCGTTGGCAAGTCAATCTTGTTTTTTATCTGTAAAATGTGGAACTTGGATTCAATAACCTGAAAAGTTACTTCCCTTCTCAGTTCCCCTTAAGGAGGGAATTATTCATACTTTAGGTATACAATATATAGTAGTAAATGACCGTTGTAATCTAATGTTTGATAAACCAAAAAATCTAAGTTTTGTGGATAACTCAGTATTTAAGAAAATCTTCTGTGGAAACTGGAAAGGAATTTGGCAGAAACATGGTTTAGACTAACATCTTATACTTTATAAAGGATGTATGATTTAGACATAAAATGTAAGTATATGATGTAAACATAAAAGGTGATATCATCTCACCAGTTATAAGAGAATGGAATATTTCATTTTTCAAATCAATGGTTAAGGGAATAACTCATGACCAAATAATAAACAGAGAGCATTATAGGATATAAAATAGATAATTCTGTGAACATTAAATTTTTTTTTAAAAATTGTGGTAGCAAAATCAATGCAGCAAAGATTAGAAAGAAACCAGGAATCTGGGGGAAATTTACAGCAATATTCTCTGATAAAAGGCTCATAGAATCAATAGAATCAATTTCATTAGAATATGAGTTATTCCCCAATTGATAAATGATTAAAAGTTATGAATAGCCAGTTTTCAGATGAAGATATCAAAGTTACCTATACTTATATCATAAAATGCTTTAAAACATTATTAATTAGAGAAACGCAAATAAAACAACTCTGGGGTACTGCCTCAAACTTATCAGATTAACTAATATGACAGAAAAGGAAAATGATAAATGTTGGAAAAGATATGGGAAAATTGGGACACTAATGCATTGATGATGGTGTGGTGAATTGATCCAACCATTATGGAGAACTATTTGGAACTCTACTCAAAGGGCTATAAAATTGTGCATATTCTTTGATCTAGTCATAGCACTACTAGGTTTCTATCTCCAAAAGATTTTAATAAGGTGTGGAGAATGATCTATAGTTATTCCAAAGAATTGGAAATTGAGAGGATATCCATCAACTGGGCAATGGCAGAACCAGTTGTATAATTGTAATGGAACACAATTGTTCTTTTTTTTTAACATTTAATAATATTTATTTTTTAGAAAAGTTAACATTGTTACATGATTCATGCTCTTACTTTCCTCTTCACCCTCCCCCCCACCCCCGCCCTCTCCCGCCAGAGCTGATGCGCATTTCCACTGGTTTTAACATGTGTCATTGATCAAGACTCATTTCCATATTATTGATAGTTGGACTAGAGTTATCGTTTAGTGTCTGCCTCAACCCATGGAACACAATTGTTCTATAAGAAATTATGAGAAAGTATGAATGCATTCTGGGGAAGATGGCAGAGCAGAGCATGAAGCTTCTTAGCCCTGCTAAAACCCCCACAAACAACCAAAAATAACTCTACAGAATCAATGCTAAAACCAGCAAAAACAGATAGGAGTTGGAAATAAAGATGAACATCTAGGGACAATTAGGAAGGAATGTTCTAACTTGTCTGGCCTTAGTCCTATCTCCTCAGAACCCAAAGGCAAGATCAGAACAAACAGAGTGGAATCAACAAGGGCCCCTGTTGGGGCAGGAGGCAACCTCACCTTGTTTGTTGAGCCCTGGAACTTGCATTCTTGACAATACCACTGGAATATATATAAGTGGAGGTCCCTAGAAGTAGCTGTGTTTATTGCAACCTCAGCTCCAGAGACCCCTACTGGTCTACAGCTGGGGACTGAAGGAGTGGACACTGCAGAGTTTAATGGCACCAGATCCTAAGGGAAGGAACTCAAGTCTTGCTGTTAGAGGAATGTAGTCTAGACATCTGCTCTATCCTGGCTATGGCAGTAGGGGAGATGGGTGAGGAAGGAGCATGTACTAATGAGTATGATTTCTGAGGGTTCTGTCAGCTCTGGTCACTCACAAGAGATTGAAAGCCCTGGTTGCTGCCACAGCAGGAGATGGACTAGCTGCTTGCAGTTGCAGTGATAGAATTGCTTGTAGGCTTTGGCTGGAATACCTTGCAGTGAACTGTGGACTGGGGCTTGAGTGAGAGACACAGAAGTACATCATACTCTGGATTATAAAAAATAGAATAACTAAATAGGGCCCAGAAAAAAAACACACTCAAAAACATCCGGAACCCCGAGGTAACATAATCTAACCCACTAAGAACCTTGGGAACGAGCAAAAAGACAATAATTAAATCTCTTGACCTGGTTGCTAAAATTAAAAGTAAAAATGAGCAAACAAAGGAGAAAGAACCCAACTATTGATAGCTATTATGGAGAGAGAGAAGGCCTCAGCTTAAACTCAGAGGACAGTGAAGTAAAAATACCTACTTCAAAATTAGCAAAGAAACATAATAAAGGGCCACAATCTCAAAAAGAGCAAAGATCTCAAAAATCAATTGAGAGAGATCAAAGAAAAATTAGGAAAAACATAAGTGCAATGCAAGAAAAACAAGAAAATTATGCAGAACTATCACTCAACTGGAAAGAGATCCAGAAACTCATGGAAGAAAATAATGTATTAAGAACTAGAATTGGACAAGGGGAAGCTAACAATGTCCTAAGATAACAAGAAATAATAAAACAAAATCAAAATAATGAAATAATAGAAGATAATATGAAACATCTTAGCATGATAATAAATGACCTAGAAAATAGATCATAGAAAGACAATATAAGAATACTTGGATTCCCAGAAAGTTATAATTTAAAAAAAGGAGTTTAGACACCAGACTCCAAGAAATCATGAAGGAAAACTTCCCAGAAATTTTAGAATCAGAAGGTAAACTAGACATAGAAAGAATTCACTGATCACCAAAAGAAATCCAAAGATGAAAATGAATAGGAACATCATTTCTAAGTTCCGTAGCTCTCAGGTTAAGGAGAAAATACTATAAGCAACAACAACAACAACAACAAAATTTAAGTACTATGGAATGGTAGTCAGAATAACACAAGACTTAGCAGCTACAATATTAAGAGAATGTAGAGCAATGAAAGAACTGAGCTTAAACAAAAAATAACATCTAGCAAGGCTGAGCATAATTATAAAATAGTTAAAATTAATATTTAATGAACTAAAAGTTTAACTATTCTTGGGGAAAAACCCAGAACTCAAGAGAAAACTTGATCTATAAGAAATATAAAAAGGTAGTGAAAGACTAATCATATGAAATCCAAAAGATCAAATTGTTTGATTCCTGTGTGGGACAATACCATCTTTGGCCCTGGGAATGACATCATTGTCTGTGTTTTGAAGGGACATATATGGATGGAAGACTTAAGGTCAATGGGAATGTAATGTAATGAACCAATATGGTAATGGAATAGACAAGGAGATAGAATAGAATGACTATCTCATATGGAAGAGGAATAAAAGGTAAAACTGCTACAGAGAAGAGGAAGAGGGAGTGGTAGTACTAAAACTCTACTCTCATCAGACCTTGGATAAAGTGAGAACTTAATTAGGAGGATAAAAATCTTCATAACATACAAAGAAACAGGAAAGAAGGGGGATGGGATTAGGGAAGAACTGGCTGTTCCCTTGGGGGACTGAGAGAATAAGAGTAGGAATAGTTAAGAGAAAGGATGTCAAAGGAATAAGAAAAGGGAAGGAAGGAATGGATACCTAGGGAGAATACATATTAAGAAGTGGGTGGGGGTAAGGTGAGAGGATAAGGGAGGGACTCTTAGAACAAGATAGGGGAACAATTTTTAGAATCAAAATCATATCAAGCATTACCAAGGCATGGTTGAGGGGATAAGGAAGGGATTTTTGAAAAGGTAGATAGAATGAGAATTAAAAGTAAGGGGGAAGGGACAAGGGAAGGGACAATTTGGAACAAAGGTAGCAAGATGAGGGGATAAAGGTGGATTTTTGGAAAGGAGTGTGAATTGGAGAGGTATTGGTCAAGAAAATTGGACATTTGAGGAGGGATATAGTAGAAAGAAAGGAAGAGGCGGGACAGTGAGGAGGAATAAAGTAGATGGAAATGCACAGCTAGTAACTATGACATTAAGTGTAAGTGGAATGAACTCATCCATGGGAAGAAAAGGAATAGCAGAAAGGATAAAAAAACAGGAACTGACAATGTGCTTTACAAGAAATACATTGAAAATGAGAGACACACATAGAGTGAAGGTGAAGGGCTGGAACAGAATATACTACACTTCAGCTGATCCAGAGAAGGCAAGGGTAGTAATCATCTCTGGCAGAGTTGGGACTGAAATCAATACATTTGGAAGGAATGAACAGAGTAACTATATTATGTTGGGAGAAAGTATGGATAATGAAGAATTATTAATATTGGACCTGTATGCACTAAATGTTATAGCATACAGGTTTTTAAAGGAAAACTAAATTAAATACAGGTAGAATTAGATAACATAATAATAATAGTAGGAGATTTTAATTCTCCCCTCTCAGAACTAGACAAATCTAACCAAAAAATAAATAAGAAAGGAGTCAAGGAGATACATAGAATCTTAGGTAAGTTAAATATGATAGGTATCTGGAAACCACCCACATATCTACATGGGGCTAACAGTAGAATTAAGTCTGAGTATACACATAATCCAAACATAGTTTCTGGTGGGGCAACAATGGTTTAGAAAGCATAAATATTCTGCAAAAGTCTTACTTTAACAGTCATCATTCTATGGAAATAATCCTGAATTCTTGAAGGGCTGTGGCATTGGTTCAGAAGTTCTACTGGGTATGACCAAAGGGAAAAGATTTGGTTTTGGAAAGAGTATGGTCCTGATAACAGATTATATCTGCTGCCTAAGAACCAATCTAGTTAAATAGGTTATATATATATATGAAAATATGTATGGAAACTTTGTAATGACAGAATAATTGGACATAACATAAATGCAATGATTAGGAGGAATGGCTGAATAGATTGTGATATTTGAATGCAATGGATTGTATTATTATTATTGAAATGACAAATATTAGAAATATAAAGAAAATAAGGGAAGTATATGAAGAGATGAAAAGAGAAGAAAACAGTATAAGAATAATACATACTATGACTACATTTAAAAAGATAAAACCCATGAAGTTAAAAGAAAAAATATCAAAGAAAAACAAATCCAAACAGAATGCAAAAACAGAGAATGTTTATATTAGCACACTTTTTAAAATATTTTTAAAGCAAATTATAAACAATGTAGAGTTTGTGGTCTTGCACATAATTTTTTTCACATGTTTACTTAAATTTCTTTTTGTGTTACTGATAGTTATTAAGTATATAATTAAAAAATTGAAAAGAAAAAATAAATAAATGATGAGTAGGATACTTTCAGAAAAGCCTGGAAACACTTATATAAACTGATGTAGAGATGCACAGAACCAAGAGAACATTGTGCATAGTGACAGCAGTATTGTATGATAATAAACTGTGAGTGACTTAGCCATTCTCAGCAAAAAAAATTTAAATTCCAGCACTTTACTAAGGCCTGATCTTATCTTGAATGACTGATTTCAGAGAACTCATGATGAAAAATACTATCTACCTCCAAAGAAAAAACAAATGGAGTCTGAATGTAGATAGAAGCCTACTATTTTTTGGTGTTGTTTCTAAGGCAGAAGAGCAGTAAGGGCTAGGCACTGGGAATTAAGGGACTTGCCCAGGGTCACATAGCTAGAAAGTATTTGAGGACAGATTTGAACCCATCACTTCCTGACTCCAGGCCTGGCTATCTATCAACTTAGTCACCTAGTTGCCCCCAAAGAGTACTATTTTAAACTCTTTTCTCCTCCTCCTCCTTGTACTTCTCCTTGTCTTCCTCCCTTAACCTTACTTGCTGTCTTAGAATTGAAACTAAGTATCCATTCCAGTGACTTGTCCAGGGTCACACAACAAGGAAGTGTATGAGTTCAAATTTGAATCCAGGACCTTCCATTGAAGGTTTTCTATGAGAAATTTTCCATTCATCCATCCATCCATCCATCCATCCATCCATCCATCTATCCATTTGTGTAAGTCAAATCAGAAACTGTTTATTAAATACTTATGATATACTACAATAATTCATTTTCATTGTCACCTTTGGCCTAACTCAAAAAAAGAAATGTCTTTTCTCTGGGTAAATAAACTCCTTAATATTCTATAGAGTTTGGGGTTTTCAGTAAAATAGTTTCCTTTGTTCTTCCCACTGCAAGTTTTCCCACTATTGTCATTATTTAATAATGCATCCCTAATCCAAAGTAAGAGGAACAATAACGAGAGTATCTTTTATGCTACTAGAGCATATTTATTTTTCTAAATAAAACTGTTACAGAATCATATCCTTAGACTTATGGGGGATGTGGGCAATAGGGGGAAATTACCCTGATTCAGCATTTCCCTCTCTTTCCAGGAGAAAATGAAATCTATCCCTGCCAGCTCTTATACAAATTGTAGAATTATTAATAGCATTTAAAATTTGCTGCCTATCAAACTCAGTGATTTAATAATAAGTGGTTTCAAAAGATGCTTTATATATACTCAGAGCCAGGGTTCATTTAAAAAAAAGAAAAAGAAAAAGAGAGCTTAAATCAAGTCAGTATTTTCGATTCAGGAAGAATGAGTTTGGGTGAAAAAGTGACCACAGAGTAGCTAAGAGATATGTGAAGTTGTGTGTAATTAGAATTTTCTCCCCAGAACTCTCTTTCCCAGCTTTCTATTTTCTTTCTCACATTATGTGCGTATGCTTTGAAGATAAAGTTGTGCGTGTAAATCCTCCCTTGCTCTCTTCTTCCCATAATGCAGCTGTGGAGGCTGGGGGGAGAGACTCCATTGACTTATTGATGTTAACTGTTTCAGTTTGTTCCCCTCCTAATAGTGAAGAAGTCTCTGTTATGCAGCTATTGGCATTGGAGAAAAGGACTCTTGAATTGACTGCTCACATGTAAAACCTTCTATTAACACTGAGTGCCTGTATCTTGTCATGCTTATTGTAATGCTAATTGTTTACTTTAAAATACAATTTTGTTTTTTAAGTTTACATATTAATCTAATCTAATCTAATCTAATCTAATCTATTCTGTTATATTATGTCATTTTTAGCTACTGTGTTTTGGCCCTTAGCTGTATGTTCTGTTACATTGTTTTTATTTGTACTCTTCCCTCTGTGTCCTCACTGGAGAAAATACCATTGTAAAAGCCCATAGTCAACTTGGACAAACCCTTTTCCGTGACAAAACCATAAATCCTTATGGATGCTGAGTTTGTCATCAGATCCATAGAGGTCACATGTTGCCTTAATTGCCTTTTGTTCCTTTTTGCCTTTGTTAATTGTCACATAGATGGTGATGGATGGACTCCATTAAAATGGTTATAACCTGTATCAGTAACCTTTGGAGAATTTAATGAGCTAAAAAAATCTCAATTGATTTTACGGGGTCTTCAGAAGTGATTTTCAGATATCTAGTAGCACCAGTACCTCTGACTGATCATTTGCCTACCTTTGAGTTGTTTTTAACAAGAAGTAAGGATCCACTTAGTAGTTGAAGTGAAGCGCAATAGCACTATTGTATCCTCCACCTCCACATTTATAAAAATGTAATGGATGAGACATCAGAAGTGATTTTCACTATTGTATTCCTCGCCTCCACGTTGCAATGGATGGGACATATAAATACATGCCTTTTATGACTGTTACAGTCTCATATCAGAGGAGGGAGGTTTATCAAGGGGCTTGGTCACTCCATGATGGGTTATAATCTCATCCAGGAGGTGGGAAGGATTTCTGAGGGGGCTTGGCAACCCCTGGATGGCTCTCAGAGGGAGAATTTCCCATGGAGCTTGGTGGCTCCTGGATGGTTTATATATTTGTAACTCTTCAGCTTACTCTACCCTTCCACCAGAATGATCTAGATTCCTGGTGACAGTTTAGATCTAAAAAGTCTTCATCAGCAGTACAGAGGTTTTTCTGGGCTCTCCTGCCAAATTTTGGAATGATGGCAATAAAAGACTGTTAGAAATATCTCAGCTAAAGTTGACAGATTGGCTAGACCTGGAGAACTTGTGACAAGTATCCATGAGCTTCAAAGGTTTTTAAATTGTCACACAGCAAGTGGCTATAGAGACACATATGAATCCTAATGATAGCAAGTTTGTTTCCTAGTGTCATTAAATGGGCTCTTGTGATTTGGGAGATTTTGGTACTTCTTTGAATGTGCATTAACTGCTATACTACTGTTTTAAAAAACTGTTACTTGGTGAAAATCATGTGCACTCACACTGTGGATCATGGCCAAGTGAAAAAGGAAATGAATCTCATTTTTGGGTGAGAAATCTTTGTATTGTGCCTCTACTTGGCTGACACCTTTCCATGGAATATGAAGTATATATTTTTGATTTTTAAAAAAAATTATTATTATTTTTCCTTGTATGTGCAATAGAGTATTTGAGTTTTCTTTTTTCTCTTATTTTCTGTACTTGAAGCACATGTTACCAGTAGTAATGTTTTTTTTGATTTTGCACTAGGATAAGTTTAAAATGCCCGTTAGCCCTAATGTCAATGCATCCCCCAAAGCTTTAGACTATGGAAACCTGTTGTCGATTGTTAAATATTATGAGACTTTGATTAATGACTGTGTCTGATTCCAGGAAAAGCAATCACAAAAGAAAAGATCACAAAAGAACCACTGCACAGTGCCAAGGAGCACAAGGTTGTGGAGACCAACCAATCCCAGTGGGATTCATGAGATTCTGCACCAAGACAGGGGACTTGAATTTATTTTGAGGTTTGAGGAAGTGGCTGTTTTACACCCTGAGACACAGGATTCCCTCATGCCGGATCCAGACTTCTAACAAGTACCTCAGTTTGGCTGCCATTTTGGCTCCCCTATCATTGAGAGCAAGGGAAAAATCAGTCACTTCTGCTTCAAAATCTACTCCTTTTCCTCTCTGTTATGATTAAAAATGTTATGATTAAAAATGATGAGGGCTGAGATCAAAAGGAATAATAGTATTTTAATAAAAGCCATGCTGATAGAGATAAACTGACCATGCACCTGTAAGAAAAACCTATTCCAACCTCACCTACGCCATTTACCTTCCTCTCTCCTCGAGCTCAGGTAACTCAAGAGGAAGTTCCAAGTCACTTCCCCCTAATTTCAAACAGTCCCTTACCTTGAATACATCATCCAAAACAGGAAACCCATTAGGGATCACGGGAAATGTAGTTCCAAGTATCCCAAGTGATTTTAAATGACACATCTCTCTTTCATACTATGGCAATTTTCTGTAGTCCTGACTGCCAGTTGGTAAGAGCTACATTGTTATAATTGTCCTACAGGCTTATGGGACATAAATCACTTTATTGGGTCCTGATTTTAGGACCTGTTATGGGCTTATTCTTGCTTACTCAGAATTTTTATATACAATTTGATTTTGATTTTTTTTCTTTTTTTCCTATTTTTTATTATGTTTTTGACTTTCTTTTGACAATTAATTCATATACTTCATAACTCAGTCATATATCCCAAGATTATCCGGATGTTGGACAACACCTTTTTCAGGGGGAATTGTATAATGATAGGTTTAAAATCTTTTAGAGAAATTTTAGGATAAGAAACTTGCTACCTCCCTGAATCAAGAAAGTGAACTTTTTGGAGAAAGTGCCATAAAGAAGCCTGCAGAAACCACACACTGCACCAAAAGATCCAGAATGAACTTTGGGATATAGTGAATTGAACTGTGGGGTGTCAAACGCATTTATTTTGTATGTAAACTCTTATGCCAAAGGAGATTGTCCCCTAATTGGCTTTTTGTCAGCATACCTAGCAATCATCGGGTTTGTTCTCTTTCTCTTTTAGTTCCCTTTTATCCCCAAATTATTGTAATTTCCCCTTAGAAAGTGAAATATTGTATATACTTCTAGTTAAAGATCTTTAGAGATATGTTAGTTGTGTGTAATGATTCACTGGGGATATTAGGCATATAAATCTGGGAGATTTCTACATGCTTGTTTCCCAATGGAATTGCAGGGGGGATTGTATAATTAGAATTTTCTCCCCAGAACTTTCTTTCCCAGATTCCCATTTTCATTCTTACAATACATGCTTATACTGAATATGTAATTCTTCTTTTATTATAAAAAGGAACAACAAATAAAGCATTTAGTATTGTAAGGTCAGAATTTTTGAGTGAAAGGGCCATCCCTTCCCTTACAGCCTTTAAAAAATGATGAAGAAGCTGAAGATCAAGGAGACTGTGATTTGTTAAGGGACCCACAGAGCCAGTATTTGAACCCAAATCCTCTGATTTACAACCCAGTGCTCTTTTTATTGTACTAGCTATCCATTATAATTTCTGCTTCTGTTGCTTTGAAGAGAATGTTGTTCTACTGAGCTAAACATGTGTGTCCAATTTGGATTAAAATACTCAATATATTTAATATTCAACTTTTCTTATGAGGTTTTTGGTCCTTCATTTTAGTTCAAATCTTTTAATGAATTATCTCTTTAACAAAAGTAATTCTATTTAAAATCTTAGAAGAATGTTGCATTTAGGAGAATGGAGGCTGGACATGAATCTCAACTCTACCATTTACTATGTGCAGGACTTGGATAAGTCACTCAAGACATAATTTTCATCCTTCGTTTCATCATTTGCAAAACAAGGGACAGAATAAGTGGTTTCTAAGATATGGTCTCTTCCAGCTCTAATTTTATGATTCTGTAAAATTTGCAGCTAGAAGGAAGTTTAAAAGTGATAGAGCCCAACATCTTTCATTACCATAATGACTAGAGAAAAAAAAGAGTATGAGATTTATAGAATTTGACAGTGGAAGAACCCTCAGTAGTCAAACAGTTGAGAGCAATCTTCATTAAAATATAGCCAATAGGTAGTCATCCAACCTCTGCTCTAACTTCTTTTTTTTTTTTAAACCCTTACTCTCTGTCTTAGAATCAATACTGTGTAAGGGCCAAGCAGTTGGGGTCTAGTGATTTGCAAAGGGTTACATAACTGGTAAGTGTCTGAGGCCAGATTTATTTAACATTTTTTTGAAGATCTCCAAGGAGGATGGATCTGTGACCTCTGGAAGTAATCCATTATAGTTTTGGACAGTTCTAACTGATAGCACATTTTTTCTGAATATTGAGTTTAAATTTGCCTCTTTCCAAGTTCTACCAGTTACTTGAGGTTCTTCCCTTTGGTGATAAACAGGATAAATGTAATCCAAGACAATCATGTCTCCCTCTTTACTACCTCCTCTCCCCCCTAAAATTATATTTCTCTGAGAGAAGCATTTCTAGTTCTTTCAGTTGTTACTCAATGCCCTCAGGGAGCCTTCTTGCTCTTCTCTGTATACTCTCCAGCTTATTGATGTCCTTCTTAAACTATTGTGCCTAGAACTGAACGCAATACTTGAGTTGAGATCTGATAAAGGCAGAATTTAGTGACATTAACACGTTTTTATTCCTGCAAGTCATGCCTTTCAATGTTACCCAAGTTTCCATTGGCTTTTTTTTGGTTACCATGTTCTACTACTAACTCCTATTAATGCTGTGGTCCACTAAAAACAGTGGTGTCAAAATCTAATAGAAATTGGATCCTTGCAGGCCTTATGTTGATATAGAAAACCATAAATTAGCATCATTTATAAATGGTTATATTATAGTTTTGCATTTGTTTATTTACTTATTGTTAAGCAGTTTCCATTTACAGTTTAATCTGGTTCAGACTATCAATGGGGAATTTTTTGTATCTCTTGCAGTCTGTAGACCATGAGTTTGACATCTTTGAAAAATATAAAAATGTTTTCATACTATTGCTTAGCCATACCTCACCGATATTGAGCTTGTGAAATAATAGTTTTTCCTACCCAAGTATAAGATTTTGTTTCTATTAAATTTCATATTTCATTCAGCCCAATGTTGAATCAGCCCATTTTGACTCTGGACACTTTCATTTACTTTGTTAACTTGTCTTCTCAGCTTTGTACCATCTACAGGTTTAATGAGTTTATCATCTATGCCTTTTCCCCCAAGTCCTTAATGCCAAATAGCAAAGGACCAAATATGAGTACACTAATGGAGAACTCCTATCATATTGATATTGAGCCATTATTTCTTTGAACTAGTTATCAATCATTATTATCATATTATCACCACATATTTCCATATTTTCCACAAAGAATATGGTATATTTTATATTTTATGAAAATTTTACTAAAATCTCAGGAAATTCTATCTGTGACATTCCCTTCATCTGTAACTTTTAACAACTCCTTTGAAAAGGAAATAAGGCAAGTCTGGCTTGAGTTGTTATATTGACAAAGTTAGGTGTACTCTTTGGATTCTGTAGTCATTGATTATATTTCTAAGAAATGAAATGACTTGAACAAGGAAAGAGATTCTATGTTTAATTTCACGTTGAATCATAGAATCAACCATAGATTCTTAGTTGGGAGAGATTGGAAGTATCATCTAATCCAATTATCCATTTCTCCTGTTTTATAGATGAGAAAGCTGAGACTTAGGTCAAAGATGGGAAATGACTTACCTAGAGTCCACAGCCAGTTAGTGGTCAAACTTGGACTTTAACTAATCTCCTGAGTTTCAGTGCAATATTATTTCCAGTGAATTATGTAGTTTTTCACTCTATCAGCAAGGTTTGTTTTTTCCATCCTAATTTTGACTCCTTTGCTTGGGAAATGAAATAAATACTGCAGTACTTAATAAAACTTCAGTTTCAGTTTCTGCTGTATACAGAAGCAGGATAATTTTACATAATTTTACATAATTTAATTCATTCTGCTAGAGTGCTCTTCTGCTCTAATCTTGTGCTCTTGTTAGTCTGAAGATAGCAAATGATACCCCTTTAGGTGGTTACTTTATTGAATATTAGAAAGTGTAGAGCTCATCAAATTGACAGATTTGGGGAGCATTTTTTATTCTTTCTTTTAGTATCAGTAAATTGAAATGAAATATTTATTAATAAATCTTTTTGGGCAATGATTGTAAAGACTTCTAAAATTTCCATTTAGAGGAAATGTCTCTATTCTGTTCTTAGAGTGAGACCAACCAGTTTGGACTATTTATAGGTGTCATCTAGGAGGCTTGGCAGTGTTCCAGGGCTTGATGTATTCTGGACAAGGCTATCTACTAACAGGAGCATAGGAAGGAACTTGTCACCTTCAGGGAACCCCTATCTGACTTGAGTCCTGGGTTGGATATCCTTCATGGTAATGGCAAACATTCCCTCCTTTTATTCATTGCCTGATATTAATGATTAGTGGATTGTCTAACAAGAATACTCTATTGTTATATCTTTCAAAGAATTTTATGTGATGTTGACATATATATGGAAGACACTTCACTGGAGTAAAATGTTAAAAAAGAATGTAATTTTTGTGAGGGTGAGGCTATTTCATTTTTTTTTGTCTTTGTAGTCTCATTACCTACAACTACTAATGTATAGTAGGCATTGAACAAATGCTGTATTGAAATAGAAAAAAAATATTTGTTACATTTCAAATATGTTTGGAAATTTAGAATTGAAATATAGAAATGATCCTGATGATCTTGGGCAGGGAAATAATTTTCTTCTTTAGAAATGCAATGACTATTGTTATTATCTCTGCTGGAATGAGAATAAACAAGAATTTCCTCCAGTTCTTATCCTCAGATTTATTCAAGTCCAATCCCAAATAAGCTGGAGAAATGATAGACTTTTTCCTTGCCCTTTTTCCTGGACTCACTTTATAGGGTGAATGGAGAAAGGTTTAGGATAGGATGGCAAATCTTACTTGAAATTTCTTCATGCTACTTCATACTTTAAAAAATCAATTAAAAATCTATTTTTACATGCATTTATAATCCGCCCCTGTCTCATTAAAAAGGCCAGTAGCTCCCCCCTCCCCATTAAAACCAGGAAAAACAAAACTCTCATCATAAAGATATACAGTTCTGCAAAACCAAATCCTTACATTTACTAAATACCAAAATGTATATCTCTTTGTGCATTTAAGTTAAAAGTATCTCTCTGGCAGGAGGTGAGTAAACCATTTCTTAAATTTGTGTATCCTGTAGGAGAGTTATTGAAACATTTTCAAAAACATTATTTTATTAACTGCCCCTTCTATTCTGGCAGTATACAAAAGACAGAGCAACCATTATTCAGTAAACAAGCATTAATTAAGTGATTCCCTATAGACTAAGCTCTGGACTGAGCACAGGGTACAAAGGAAGGAAGAAACAGACTCTGCTTTCAAGTCACTCACATTTTTATGGGAGGGGCAAGAGGTAAATAACTATTTTTAAATAAATGATGTAAATATTAATTTATATAATTAATGTACACAATATATTTGCATAAATATAATTGCTATACAAATACCTAAAATACTGTTTTATGTGCACACACACGCACACATATATTTATATATACATCCTGGCCCCTCCCTAGCACCTCTCCCCCAACTAGTACCTCCCTTTGGGGATTAATTCTATGTTATGGGATTTGTTGGGGAGGGGGGCCAAGATTGCTATAAGGAAAAAGAACCCTTTGTGGGCAATGGAAAATACTTTAGGTGCAGAGAAGCAAGGGCTTCTTATTTTACAAAAGGCTAGGAAGAGTGGCTGTTTTTTCAACATCAAAAAATCACACTTTTTCAATCTCTAGTGTTCTCTCTCTCAAATCATAAATTTTTCAGTTGCTAGTTTTTCTCTCCCTTTCTTAGAACCTTTTCTCTTAGTTCAGTGCTGGCTGTATGATAATCATTCCCATCACCAAAGAGTTTTAAGGTTTACAAAGCATTTTTCTCAAAACAATCCCAACAAAAGTTGCCAGTCTTCCAAGAGCTTAAATCTGGTTGGGGAAAAGATCCATAAACACAACACTTTCAGGAAGTGAGACATTCAGTAATGATGTACCCATATGGATGTGGTAGCAATTCAGAGAATGGAGAAGTCTGAAGGCTGGAATTATTATAGAGAGTCTCAGCTAAGAGGTGGGATTTTATCATGGGGGGAAATGGAATAATCTAGAGATTTTGAACAAGACAGCTGGAAGTAATGGAAGGAATCAAGACTTGGATTTAATTCCTGGCAGTTTAATGTTTCAGAGCCTCAGGTTACACATCAGTAAAGTGGGCCTAATGAAACCTATTATAATGACCTCACAGGTAGTGAACCTTAAGTAAAATGATCAATTTGCATTTCTTAAAGCTTATATAAATGCTTTCTATCATTATACTAGAGACAGTTTCATATCATTTTTCCTGTGAAATGTCCATTTAAGGATTATTAGCACAATTTTCTGGCAGGAGGTGAGTAAACCATTTCTTAAATGTGGGTATTCTATAGGAAAGTTATTGAAACATTTCCAAAAAACATTATTTTATTAACTGCCATTTTCTATTTTGGCAGTATATTAAAGACAGAGCAACCATTATTCAATAAACAAAGATTAATTAAATAATCATTATATACCAGACACTGTACTGAAAAAGCCTAGAGGGGTAAGTAATTTCCCTGGAGTCACTGTAATTAGTAATCCAATTATCCTCTTCCTCAAAGAGAATAAACTCCTTGGAGGCAAAGACACCTTATCTAAATATATTATGTTACACAATAAATGTAATAGAGAGCCAATCTTTCTATATTGGCAAGAGGAGTATAATTGGAGACAGAAGCCCTGGGTTCAACTGCTCTTTTTGAGCTAAATAGGTGGCATAGTGAATAGAGTGTCAGGCTGGAATTTCAGGAAGAACTGAATTCAAATCTAGCCTCAGATACCAACTGTTTGCATAGTTCTTCACCTCTGTGTGACTCAGTTTCCTCAATTGTAAAATGGGGATAGTAATAGTATTGATCCAACAGGATTATTGTGAAGACCAGATAATATTTATAAAGTGCTTAGCACAGTGTCTGTCAAATAGTAGGCACTATTTAAATGCTTATTCCCTTTCCTAACCTGTGTGATTATTCCTCTCTCTGGCTCTAGTTTTAGGTTATATAAAGTTTAGAGTTAAACTCTAATGTCTAAGCCCATTTTCAACTCCGAAATCCATGATCCCATGAGTTGCAAAGTAAAGGGCCATGGGAAAGAAGAGCAAGTTATTACTGATTTGCAGAACCAGTAAAATACTTCTTAGAAGTTCAGGTGTGAAATAGTAAACTTCTTGTCTGGACCCACAGAAGTGCCTGAAATTACTAGTCCCTTTACAGTGTTACTGACTAGAAAGAAGGTCTGAAACCCTCAAAACATCTCAGAGTGAAGGTATTCATGGC
Source organism: Gracilinanus agilis (assembly GCF_016433145.1). NCBI lineage: Eukaryota > Metazoa > Chordata > Mammalia > Didelphimorphia > Didelphidae > Gracilinanus > Gracilinanus agilis. The sequence goes on along the minus strand of NC_058130.1, from coordinate 83,325,951 downwards.
CAGGACTTTAGCTGGCCATCTGACCCACTGCTCCATCTGTACGTGGTGACTTCTAGGCGTCCTGACTTCCCTTTTCCTCCTGGACACTAAATGCCATCCCTCCCCTGACCCACTTCTTCTTGGTGACCTTCTGCCTCCTTATTAATAAATATCTTCATAGCTGGACTCCAGCCCTTAGTTCTTTATCTGAACTCCTGTTTGGTTTCCTCCTTGAAGGGAAAATTGAGTAAATTTCCTTAGACACATTCTTTTCCTACTCTCCTAGCCTGTTTTTTGACCTCAGGACTCTATACTGATTTCAGCTGCCCTTTGGTTCTCTTTCCACCTTAATGGCCCTCCATTAACTCCACTTCCCTCTTCACATCCCAGTTTCTTTTGGAAACATGAGAGATCTGTGCTTTTGGTCAAGCAGCTGTAGAAAAGGGAATGCTGAAATCATTAGTAGCTTCAAGTCATTTGGGGTCAGGACAGGAAAATCTTAAGAAGAGACACCTAAATTCCTAGAAAACAATTTGAGATTAGAAAAAAAAAAAAACGATAACTCTTCTGCTTCCTCTGCATTGTTGCTTCTTACTCTGGTAGATTTTTCTTGGCTTTTAGCATTGATTGGCAGAAGGGCCAGTCCCCTTTCAGTCACTCAGATATCATTGTCTTGACCATTGCTTTGGTATTGGACCAGTTTGGTCTTTGTTCTAATTCTCTTGAGATCACCAACCTTAAATCCTACCTCTAGTGAGATTAGGTAGACGGAAATAAGGAATAAATAGGATTTAATTTTATGGGATCATCCTTTTAGCACTGGAGGGGTGTTGGGGATTATCAAGCACAACCCTTTCTTTTTATGGATGAGGAAGATAAGGTTCAGTGACATGCCCAAGTTCACATATCTAGTAAGTGAGTTGAGGAGGATTTTGTGGTTTATTAAATACTACATTATTATGGTCACTTACTGCTGGGTATTATATACTTAATCAGTCCCTCTGATTCACCACTCTATTTCTTAGCCATTACCAGATTGTCATGATGATTCTGCTTTGTAATATAGTTTCGAATCTGGTACTAATAGATCGCCTTCCTTCATCTTTTTATTTTTTTTTTTTTTGGAAATGATTCCCCTGATCTAATAAATGTTGTTATTATTTGTTCTGGCTCTATAATATATTAGTAGTTTGATATGACATGAATAAGTAAATTAACTTATATAGAATTGTCATTTTTATTATATTGGCTTGGCCTACCTACAAACAATTAAAATTTCTTCAATGGTTTAGATTTGTTTTTATTTGTATGAACAGCATTTTGTCATTTTGTTCATATGTTCCCTGGTTTGTCTTGGCATTTAGATACTCAAGTATTTTATCTTGTCTGCTATTGTTTTAAATGGAATTTCTTGTTCTATCTCTTGCTGATATGTTTTGTTTATAGCATATAGAAATGTTGATGACTTGTATGAGTTTATTTTATATTCTACAACTTGGCTGAAGTTAATTATTTCAAATAGTTTTTTAATTGATTCTCTAAGTATACCATCATATCTTCAGAGTGAGTTTTATTTTCTTTTTATCTATTTTTATTATTTCAATTTCTTTCTCTTGTCTGATATAGTTAGCATTTATAGTACACTATTGAATGACAGTGGTGAGGATGATATCCTTGCTTCACCCCTGATCTGATTGGGAAGTCTTCAAGTTTATTCCCATTACCGATAATACTTGCTTTGGTTTTTAGATAGAATCTACTAATCATTTTAAGAAAGGCTCCATTGATTCTCATGTTTTCTAGTGTTTTTTTTTTTTTAAGTAGGAATGGATATTATATTTTTTCAAAAGCTTTTCAATACAATCACATATTTCTTCTTGGATATTTTCAATTATGATATTACTTTGCCTAGTACTAAACCAGCCCTGCCTTGGTGGTATATATCCTCTTCAATCATATTGTATGATCTTTTTGATATATTGCTGTAATGTCCTTGCTGGCATTTTATTTAAAATTTCTCGCATCGATATTAAGAAAATTAATTGACCTATGGTTTTGTTACTCCATTTTTGCTTTCCAAGGCTGAGGTATAAAAATCAAGTTTGTGTCATAAAAGAAATTTATAGGATTCCTTCTTTACTTATTTAAAAAATAGTTTTCATAGTAATGCAATCATTGTTCCTTAAAAGTTTGGTAGAATTCCTTTGAAAATCTTTTTGATTCTGGAGATTTTTTTCTTGTAGAGGTCACTGTTGGTTCAATTTCTTTTTCTAACAAAGGGTTATTTAAGTATTCTATTTCCTTTTATTTTAATTGGGACAGTTTATATTTTTATAAATATTCATCTACTTCACTTAGATTGTCAGTTTTAACTGGCATATGATTGAGCAAAATAATTCCTAATAATTGCTCTAATTTCTTCTTCATTAATTGGATACACACTAATATAATATGATCTGATATGATAACATAACAAATACATAAAAAGTACGTATTTATATATTCCCTCTTCACACCAATTTAGATGTGAGTGAGGGTCAAATATTAACCATCCTCCACCATTTCTCTCTCCACTGTAAAAGCTCTTTCTTGTGCACCTATTCTTCTTCTCCATTCCCCTTTCTTACAAGGCATCCTTCTTTCCCACTTATTCATTTTTAAAAATAACATCCCAACATAATAAACTTACTCTTGTTCCCTATACTGCTCTAATAATGATAAAGATTTAGAATTTACAAGAATCATTTTATCATATAGAAAGATAAGCAGTTTAACTTCAATCCTTTATGATTTCTCTTTCATATTTGCCTTTTTATGATTTTCTTGAGTCTTGTATTTGGAAGTAAAATTTTCCTTTTAGCACTGTTCTTTTCATTAGGAATGCTTGAAAGCCCTCTATTTCAACTAATGTAGCCAAAATTAGAAATAAAACAGAAAATAGGGGAAAATCTGATAAAGGCCTAATTTCTCAAATATATAAAGACCTGAGTAAAATTTATAGAAATACAAGTCATTCTTAACTGATGAATGGTCAAAGAATAGGAATAGGCAGTTTTCAGGAGAAAACATTAAAGATATGTATTGTGAACTAAAAATGTTCTAAATACTAATGTACTGGTGGCAGAGCTGTGAACTGATCCAACCATTCTGAAGAACAGTTTGAAACTCTGTTATAAGTTACAAAGTTATAAAGAGTTATAAAACTGTGTATTCCCTTTGACTCAGTAATACCACTACTAGGCATATATCCCAAAAAGATCAAAGTAAAATGAAAAGGACCTGGAGCTACAAAAATATTTATTATAGCTCTTTAGTGGTAAAGAATTGGTAATTGAGAGATGGTCCATCAATTGAGAAATGGTGTATAAGTTGTGACATATAATTGTGATGAAATACTATTGTACTACAAAAAAGGATGAACAAAATGCTTTCAGAAAAGCCTAAGGAGGCTTACATGAACAGATGCAAAGTGAAATGAGAAAAAGCAGGAGAAAGAACACTGTACACAGAAATAGCAACATTGTTGTAGGATGATCAACTATGAATGACAGTTATTCTCAATAATACAATGATCCCAGATAATTCTGAAAGACTTGTGATGAAAAATGCTACACATTTCCATAGAAAGGATTGATGGAGTTAGAATGCAGATCAAAGCATTGATCTTACTTAATTTTTTTTCTGTAATCTTTTCTTTCACAACATGACTAATATGGGAGTGTTTTCTGTGACTACACATATAAAGCATATAAAATTGCTTACCTTCTCAGTGGAGGGGAAAGGAGGGAGAGAATTTGGAACTCAACATTAAAAAAATGCTAAAAGTTGTTTTTACATGTAATTAGAAAATTATTAAAAAAAAAAGAAAATCCTTCATTTCATCAATATTTATTTTTTCCCTTGAAAGATTATACTATTTTTGCTGAGTATTTATTCCTGATTATAATTTCACTTCTCCTGCTTTCTGGAAAATATTCCTATTGTATTCTGCTCTTTCTGCTCCTTTAACATGGTAGCTGCTAAATCTCATGTGGTCCTAATTATGGCTCCATAGTATTTGAACTTGCTGCTTGAATTATTTTCTTTTTGACCTGGAAGCTCTGGAATTTAGCTATAATATTCCTGGGAGTTTTCATTTTGGGATCTTTTTCAGGTGATTATCAATAAATTCATTCCATTTCTATTTAATCCTGTGGTTCTAGGATATTGAGGCAGTTTCCCTTGATAATTAAAAAAAATTGATGTCTAGAATTTTTCTTTGATTATGATTCTCACATAGCCCAATAATTCTCAAATTATCTCTCTTTAATTTATTTTTTAGTCAATTGTTTTTCTAATGAGATATTTCACATTTTCTTTTAAAAATTCTTTTGAACTTAATTTATTGTTTCTTGATATCTCATGTAGTCATTAGCTTCCACTTACCCAATTCAATTTTTTCAAGGAATTATTTTCTTTGGTGATCTTTTAAACCTTTTTTCTCCTCCATCTAGCCAATTTTGCTATAAGGAGTTATCTAATCAATGATTTTTGTACCTATTTTTCTAGTTGGCCAATCCTGTCTTTAAAGGTATTATTTTCTTCAGTATTTTTGTCTTTTTTTGCAAGCTGTTAATTATCTTTTTTTTTTTTTTACCCTTGTACTTCGGTGTATTGTCTCATAGGTGGAAGAGTGGTAAGGGTGGGCAATGGGGGTCAAGTGACTTGCCCAGGGTCACACAGCCGGGAAGTGGCTGAGGCCGGGTTTGAACCCAGGACCTCCCGTCTCTAGGCCCGACTCTCACTCCACTGAGCTACCCAGCTGCCCCTGTTAATTATCTTTTAATAATTTTTTCCTTTGTTCTAATTCTTAAATAATTTTTCTTCTACCACTCTTATTTGATTTTGAAAATAATTTTTTAGCTCTGCCAGCAAATATTATTGGACCTATGTCCAATTCTCTTTTATTTTTCATTACAATTTTGCTTGTAGCAGTTTTGGCTTAATTGTCTTCTGAGTTTGTGTCTTGATCTTCCCTGTCATTTAATAGATTTTTATGATCAGGTTCATTTTTGTTGTTTGCTTTTTTCCCTATCCTCTTTCTTTATTGTCAACTTTATGTTCAAGTTGAGCTCTGTTCTTTGGTGAGGAGGAGGAGAGAGGAATAATGATCTTATCCTTCAGACTTTTTGAACTGCTGTTTTTAGAGCCAGTTCTGGGAATTTGGAAGTTTTCATTGCTTACAATAGTGTCATCTGGGGAGAGGTTTATCAGTGCTTTCCATATCTGCATTCTAGCCTTTACCCAGGAAGGGTCCCTGATTTTTTGAAACTGCAATTGATACTGCTCCTTTGGCTCTCTTTGGAAAGGAAATGAGCCTGTTCTTCAGAGTTCCTGAACCCTTGTGACCATAAATGATACTGTTCTTTAGGGCTCTTGCTCCTCTTGACAGAAAATGTTCCTCTCTCTCCTTGAACTATGACCCAGAAATGGATATAGAAACATCTGATTCTATAGCTAATGCTGGCCCAGAGATTCCCTGTAATCTCTTTCTGACCACTTACCAGGTTCCCCTACTGTCTCTGACTTTAGAGTTTCTAAAGCTGCTACTATTTTTGTCACCATCATCTAGTTCCACCACTTTCATATACATGAACTCTGGGCCAGCCTCAATCCTTGCATCACAGATCTCTCATTTTGACTTCCTAGGGGGTTTTTTTTTTTGGCCTGGAACAGTGTCACACCCTGATCTTTTGTTGTTTGTGTTTCTCTAGAATTAAATTTTAGTTGTTATTTTAAAATAGTTTAGAGTGGAATATTGAGAGAACTCAACTGAATACATCTACTCCATCATTTTAACTCTATCCCTGGAAGTCCAACAGCCCAATATTCTTTTCCCCTGTACCTTCCTTTCCAGCTGTTTAGATGTTTGAGGGAAAAGAGAGGAGAATTTTAAACTCTAAAAGGGAGAAGATGGTAGTATCATTTATAGATAGAGACAATTAACTGGAAGTGACTGTTTTTTGAGGAAATAACACAGATTTGATTTCAGACATTTATATGGAAATGTGTAATGAGGACTAGGGAAAGGTTGAATGCTTTAGAAATAGTCTTGGATACATGTTATATGTAAGTGATGATTGAAGCATTCTTTGAATTCTATTTATTAAATCTTAAAAATGAAACAAAAATAAAATCAATACATAGATGTTTATTAAGATCTGGGGAAGAAAAGAAGCAAAATATATTCTTTGATATCAACAATATTACAATCTAATGGGAGAGATATTAAAAATATATATAAAATGCAAGATATACATAGGATAAATAGAAAATTATTAACAGAGTGAGAACTTTGGAATTAAGAGGTATTGGGAAAGATTTTCTGTAGAAGGTGATATTTTAGTTGGGACTTAAAAAGAAGACAAATACAAGTACAAAAGATCGAAGAAGGAATTCCAAAGATCAATACAAAAAAGAATGACACAGTCCTTCCAAAGATAGCATTAAAAAAAATTCAAGGCTGGAATTAACAGAGGGTATGAATTACTAAGAATAATTAAATAATGTTAATAATTTAGCAAAAAAAATCAAAAGTATATTGAAAATTTGGAAATATCAGAGAATAAAAAAGAGAATTTATAATTCATCTTCTATTTTATTTGTTAATTTAAGTAAGAGGAATGACTTTCAGACTGGAAAGCAGTGAAAGGACAAGATTAACGGGAACTTTAAAGAACATCTTGTAGTATTCAATGAATTCAAATTAACTGGCCTTGAAAATCAGAGCCCAAAGTATAAAAGAAACCTGTGGAGATGCTACTCAGATTATCTGTTACTCTGATGGTCATTGAAGAGAAGCAACACATAGGGTTAGAGAGAACAAATATGATTTGTAAGAAAAACAAAAAATAAGAAAGTAGCATCTTCAAATTATAGACAGGTGAACCTGACTTCACTTTTTGGACAAAATTGTAGAATAAATGATTATTCACTGTTGTAAGCCCACTGACAAAGTACTCTGGTATAATGGAATTGTTTTTAAATACTTCAAAAAGGAAGCGATGATCCCGACAAGATGGGGAATTCATGAAGAATTGATCAGGCCAAATTAGTCTCATTTTCTTTCCTTCCTTCCTTCTTTCCTTCTTTCCTTCCTTCCTTCCTTCCTTCTTTCCTTTCTTCCTTCCTTCCTTCATCTCTCCATTCCTTTCTTCTTTTCTGGAGTGGTAAATCAGAAAATTGCAAAAGAAAGATATGCCCATATTTCAAAAATACATTTGGCCACTTCTCTTGTAGTATTTTGTGGAGAAATACAAATATGAGCTCAAAGATAATACTAGCTAATATTTATATAGCACTTTACATTTTCTAAGTCATTTTACATATGGTATCTCTTTTAATTAGGAGTTCTATGGAACCTCATCTATTACCCTTTTGGGATTTTGGTAGTTCTAAATTCAGACTGGTTCTCCAGGGTTAAAGTTTTGTTGGCAGTTACCAAGGTTTGGGGCTTTATAAGTCTACTTTGCAATAGTAAGCAAAAATAATAATAGCTGGCAATGAATCACCCTATGTACATTCTTTTTTTTTTCATCTAGGCTGTAATTGCCTCATTTTGTTTTAGTGGGGGGGGTGAAGAATGTTGATTGACTGTACAATTCACCAAGTGTATCCAGACCCAGTGTGAATAATGTGATCATACTTTTATCTTGGCAACAGAACTGTTTATTCCCAACAAACATTTGGAGGTGCAATATGAGATTGCAACAGGCATACAAATATTTACTTTGAATTGTACTTATATCTATAGGGGATGGACACACATTCCAACATACTACTTAGGCTTTGATAATGGAGAAGGAGATCATGTAAATAAGTTTGGCTGGTCTGTTTGAGTGATCAATGCTTCTTATGCATGCCTGCCTGCCTAATTGGGTAAAACTGAAGCAATATGACTCACCACACTCTGGAGAACAGAACATAATAGGTTTCAATGGGGATCACCTTAATTTAAATTCTTGACCTCATGCAATTTTTAAACCTAATTTCTTCTAGTCTTTATCCACATGTTCACTTTTTTGTTTATTCACTAGTTTATTTAATTTTATTTATCTAATCTTTATCTGATAATTTATTCATTTTTTCATTCACTCATTTTAAAATTCATAAGCTTCTTTTTTACTTTTATTTTTAGTTAAATTTATTTTTACTTTTATTTAAATAAATTTGTTTATCTGTCTATTAGTTTATTTTTTTGCTTGTTCATTCATTATCTGAAACTGTGATTTAAATCTATGTGAGGAACTCCTGCAATTGGTGGAAACTTTCTCTATTCACACATATCAGAAATTCTTCTGTAATTTAGTCATGGGTAATTGCCTAGAGCACTGATAGATTATATAAAATCTATGTGGTACATATCATTGTCAAAGGCAAGACTTACACTGAGCTCTTCCTATTTTTTAATCCTATCCCTCTAACCCTCATGTGACACTGCCTCTTTTTGGACAGTTTAGATAGGACAAGAAGAATCAAAGCTTACCAATATAAAAATTGAAGTTTTAAAAAGAATCTTAAGAATATTCAAAATCAAAAGACATACTAAAATATTACTTTTTGACAATTATGCTATAGTTATGTAATAATCATTACTCACCCTTTTCCTTTTCTCTGAGAGCCCTCCCAATTCTGAAGCTTTCCATGTGCCATCAGGCTCAGTTCTGATAGAGCCTGGCCCTCTAAAGTGAGAGGTTAAACTTTTCTTATTTCTCAAACTCTCTAGTTCTTTAGACCTTGATTGCAGAGCTGGTTATAATCACTTAAAGCTTAGTTTTGACCTGTGTCTTGGCTGTACCCCAAAGGAACATTAGAAACTCAATATATATTCTAGATCAGGTACAGGATAGCTATTTATTTCCTCTACAGAAAGAAGAAAAAAAAGACTCATGAGAGGTTAATTAACAAGCAAACAAAACCAAAAAGAAAATATGAAATAATAATTCATAGCTACTACTATATTCTCTTGGGAGGTTGATTCTTGAAACATGAGACATTTTGGGACCACTGGCTTGCCATTTCATGTTTGCCTAAATTTTACAATGTGTCTTCATGGTGTTAAGGTACATTTCCAGTTCTTTGTCTTCTAGCAAGTTAAGTCAAGACTTGGACTAATCTTCCTCCTAGTGGTCATCTTAACTCTGAAGAATATAGTTGCCAAAGACTCCTTCTGCTGCTAGTCAGTCCCCACTGTAAAACTCATCTTCTGACTGCTCACACTCAAGAAGTTTCTTCTAAAGTTGGTCATAATCATCTTGGGACTCCTGTGTGGTTACTTATGCTCAGGAAAGTAATAAAACAGGAGGAGCTAGCACTGGCTTGAGGTCTAGACTTAGATTCACCCAGGTAAGATATATTCTGTCTGTCGAATGTAAGCAGGTCATCATTTCTGCTGTTGAGGGAAGGAAAGAAAGGGAGTCTAAAGAACTATTCATTCTGTAGAGAGGATGATGTCTCTCCTTTTTAATGGATTTGGTGCAACTTACCCCTCTTACAGTCTCCTCCAGGGTGTCTCAGAGGTGAGTACCAAGGTGCAATGCTAAGTTTGTGGTGTGATCCCAAAGTAACAATATTCTTGGCATTTAGCTATCTGTGTCAAATTAGTCTTCCAGAATTAGAGATCTAAACCCTTCGAGGATTTCCTATCACTTCAAGATCATTTACAAAGTCATCTGTTTGGAGTTCAAAGCCTTTCACAATCTGGCTCACTTCTAAGAAGATTGGAAACATAGGAATTAGTCTGTGACCCAATGACAGTGACCTTGCTCTTCCTCTTATGAGACAATCCATATTCCTAATTCCAAGCATTTTCACTAGCTGTCCTCCATGCCTGGGATTCTCTCGTTTTTGCCTCCTGGCTTCTTTAGATTCCTTCATGTTCTTGAGAATTCCTACCTTCTACAAGAGATCATTCCCAATCGCCTTTTTTGCTAGTGTGTTCCCCCTATGGATTATCTTTATTTTACATAGTTTTTTGCTTATTGTCTCCTCCATTAGACTGTGAATTCCTAGAGAAAAAGGATTCTTTTTTTTGCCTTTCTTTGTAGTCTCAGTGCTTGGCACAGTGCCTGACAAATAGTGTGTACTTAATAAATACTTGTTGACTGATACATCTCCACTGAAATTGCCAGTGAAGCTCCATGCACACTCCATGAGATAATTACTACTCATTCTACAAGTCTGTAGCCTTATAAAAAGCATGACAATGGACCTGTCACTTCACCTCTGGGATGTTACTTTTCTTATGTGTGAATGAAGAAGTTGGACTATATTATACTATCAAATCATACTGATCACTTATTTACTGATGGGAAAGAATATGAGAAGTCATCTTGTATTACCTCCTTATTTTAAAGATTAGAATTCTGGGGTCTAGAGAGGTTGGGTGACTTGCCCAAGATCAAAATAATAAGGGAGTCCAATATCACATTATACTTTGGCTTTCATATCACCCTTGACAAATTGAGTTTATATCCCCATAAATACCTTAGATCTTTTCCAGAAGTCCTGATATATAGATATATGCTTCCCCCATACTGCACTTCCTAAGTTGCTTTCTTGAATCAAGATTTGAGACTATGTTCATGCTTTTATAATTTCAGTCCAAATTTCATGCTTATCAAGAACTTTTTGAATCTTCAACTTTATTGTTCAACCCATTAACTCTCTCTTCCATCATTGTATTATCTGCACTTTTGAAAAGCGTGCCTTTTATGCCTTTATCTATGTCACTGAAAGAAATGGTAAGAAGCAGAGGGACAAAGAGAGACCTTTGAGATGCTACTAGAGACCTCCTTCCAAACTGACATTGAGCTATTATTAATAATTACTCTTGGGGTTCAACTATTCAGCTTGTTCTAAATCCAGCTAATTGTAGTATTGTCTTCAGCTAAAACATTGCAAGTTTCTTCAACCTAAACTCATATGTGAAAGACTTCTGCTCTTTCACCTTTCTGGTTATTCCACACTAGACATTCTTTAGCTTGCCAATGTTCTTCCTAAACCGTGGCACCCAGTATTCAACACAATACTGCATTATAGTTTGAGTAGTGAATAGGACAGTGGGACTGTAATTCCCTTGTTTTTTGCCTTTCTTAATGCATCCCAAGGTTACATTTTTTTGGGTGATTGTCAGGGGCTTATGAAGGGCAGAGATTGTCTTGTTTTTGTATTTGTATCCTCAGGGGGTATAGTAAGCATTTAATAAGAGGTCATTCATTCATTCAATACTCGGATGTAGCAGGGTTCTATCCTTGGTTTCTGTTTTATTTTATGTTCTTTTCAGTAACTTTAAAAATATAATTTTTGTTGTCATGCAATCACACTTCCACATTGATCAATGTTGTAAGAGCAAAGTCATACATAACCAAAACCCCAAAATATAATCATAAATACACTGTTGTGCTTTTTCAGTAACTTTGATGAAGTCATAGATGTTATACTTTCTAAATCTGAAGATACTGCAAACTTTATGATAGAGAGGGATAACTTTTTTAAACATAAAGTGAATATATAAAACATGTATTCTGTGTAGAATAATATTCAGATTATAATAATGTGACATCTTAAAAAATAACAAATGTAAAGCTGTAAACTTGAGCTAAAATATTAATTTCCTAAGTTTAGGATATTCTTAGAGACTTAGCTAGAAAGAAACTTTTGGGGGGAGTTGCCTAGAGATCTTATTGCCTGAAAACTCAATATGAACCAGCAGCATGATATGACTGTCAAAAACCCCTAATTTTTCTTGCACTGTCTGAGGGAAGGGAGGGAATTCATTGCCTTTTTCTTGCCACTTTTAGAGTAATGTTGAGTTCTCTATACCACAGTCTACTAATGAATAATGAATTATAATATATCTGGGGGAATGTGCCATGCATGGTTCAAGAACCATACAGTAAGGATTGGAAGAAACACTTTGGTTTACAGAAGGGAAAACTTAGGTATACATGATTACTATTTTGCAGTGTTTGAAAGGCATTCATGAACAGGAGTTGAGTTTTCCTTCTTGTCCTAGGAGCAAAGAATGGGAGTTTCAGAAAGGCAGCTTTATATGAACAAAAATTTCTCTAACAAGCAGAGCAAACTCAGAATAGAATGGACTGCCTTTGAAAGCAGTGGGCATCTATCTACAATGAATGGTTAGACAGTCATTTGTCAGTGATAATATTGAAAGGATTCCTATTGACTAGGTAAACCCTGAAGCTTCTGTAAATTCTTAGATTCTTTGATCTTTTTAACAATGATGTTTGTGTTTTGGGATTAAACATGGATTTTCATTATCTCTAAACATGTATTACATATAAGACTTACACTATGTAGGACCTTGTGCTAGGTGTAAGAGCTATAAAGATTTATGAGACAAATGACTTGCTCTCTAGTGACGTGAATATTTTTATCTCTTTGACTAATTTATGACCAAATAGTTACAGAACTTATGATAAGCTTCCATATATCAGGATCATGGGAGATTTATGAAGTGAGTATTCATATCTTGCTGTTTTTATTTTTTAGCACAGATAAGTTAGTTCACTTTAAAAATAATGTTACTAAAAATGTTGGTAAGTTAGTTAAGTATTTCCCATGTAAATTCATAAGAATTTCTTGAACTTTTTCAATAACTTTTTTAAAAGCTTATTTTATAAATAAATACTTTTTTTGTTAATATGGTTAGAAAAACAGACAGAGTTGACTTTGTGGTCGAGGGTCAGGGTAAAATCCTTTTGATGGCTTAGTCGGTCTTTATACTGTAAACACACTTAGATGGGGGAAAAAGTTGAAGTCTTATTGGCTGGTACCCAAATTCTTGTCTATGCTAAAGGCAATACCGAATTTCTTACACTGCAAATGAGACTCCGTTTATGTGTCCTTTTGGCTGTTGTTAGAAACGGTGTCGGCTATGGACCAAGGAATACCACAGATCCTTCATTTTGTTGTAAAGTGAAGATTTTCTAATGTCTCACCTCCAGATGTCAAACAGTGACATTAAGCCCTTTTCCAAGTTGTTAGGACAATAACACTATATGGTTCCTTGTGATTATAGTTCCTTGCTTTACAAGATGACTTTCTGTGCTTGAGATAATGATACCTGAGATAGCTGAGCCCATGGTAGCTCTGTTTAACTGTGAAATTTGAAGTCATTGCTTGGCATAAGTGCCATACCCATCATTACTCAAAATCCGTAGCAAACTGTCTTGTGGTGAAACATCATGGATTGAATAAGTAGTTTGGAGGAGACAGTCTTTGTTGCCTGGAAAAAAAAAAACTAGCAGATGTTTAAACTTGGAAGAAATACAGGATTGAATGTTGCTTGCCTTTCCCCCTTCCCTGTGTACCACAAGTATTAGGGGTTTTGAAAGTAAAACATGTTCTGTTGAGGAATCTGTGCCTTGGATGGACACCTATAACTATATCTAGCCTTTCAACACTTCTCTGATGTAGCTCACTGCTCTACTCATTTGTACAACCAGAGTAACTGAAGCATGGATGGAGAGAGTGATTGAGTGGTTGTTCCAGGATCATGTGGAGAGTGCAAGGTAAAGACTAGGGTAGAATTCACAGTTCTGCAGTCTTATGACCAGATTAGACCTTTATTAAAAGGCAATTATATTAGCCATTGCTTCTGGCTCTCTTCTAATTTGTTTCTTTTCCTTGGCGATTCTACAGCCCAACTTGGACTCTTAGTTTTAGCTCTTTGTCCTCCTGCTTTTGGGCTGACCTCTCCAAAGCATGTATTTATGCTGGGAGAACAGCAAGAATTGGGAAATCATGAGATTGGGATTATCAAGAATCTCAGATATTCAAGTCAAAGTTAGATTCATAGAATCATAAAATTTTGGAAGCATAGAGTTAGAAGAAATCTTAAGATTCATCTAATATGGCTTTTTACCCACATCAAGAATCCTTTTCAAATAACAAGAACAACAAAAATAATAACAAGCAGTTTATATTTGCAAAAGACTCTAAGGTGTGCAAAGAATTTTATGTACATTTTCTCATTTGCTTCCATTTAAAAATATTCCTGGCAGATACTCTGGCAATTTGCAGTTTAATAGTTAGTTATGGAGAGTTCAATACTTATCAGGGTAAATAATTTCATTCATGGGCAGAGTAAATTATTATAAAAGTCCCGAGTAAATTGAGTCAAAGTCTCCCTCGCTATAAATTCCACTCCCAATATTTTCCCCCTCTGAAGTCAAGTAGAATAAATTGAATCCCTTTTATAGCATTATATTTCATATTTTTGAGATATTTGTCATATGCCACAGTAAGAGTTCTCTTTTATAGACTAAATACTCCCATATCTTACAGCTATTCCTTATGACATAATTTCAAGTATCTCAATATTTTGTCCCCTTTCCTTTGGACATTTTCTTTCTATCTATATAGCTGGCTCTTTGTCTTTTGGTCTCTCTGTCTCTGTCTCTCTTACTATACACAGTTATCTTCAAAGAATATCATATAGAAGTGTCCTCAAATGTCATCCAACCCAAATTGTAACGAAACAGAGATTTCCGTCTATGCTCTACCTGTCATAGTCACACAGTTTCTGCTCAAAGTCTTCTTCTAATGTGATTCTTATTTCACAATCTAGTTTTCCCATACTTTTTCTTTTAAAATTATACTATAATCAATATTTCAGATACTTGAAGGAGTTGATACATCTCCTTAAGTGCATAATGCTATCAGTAGTTTAAAAAATAGGGAGAAGATATCTCATTATAAAATCAAAAACTCCAACAGGCTTTTTTGAAGGAGAGACCTCCAGCTCAATTACATGAGTAATCACATCCTTTTTCCTAATTAACCAAACTAGAATCTATCTATAAAACCATGGATGAGTTACAATGTAGGTGCATAGGGGAAGTACCCTTATGTATAAAATCTTAAATCCTTGAAACATTGAAATCTGCAATCTTTATAGTTACTTCTACACAAGGCCCTTTTGATTTGATTTCACTGTAAGAATGAAAGCATAGCATAAACTTGAATGATAAAATGATTCATATTTATAGATGAATAAAGTTTCTTTAAGCACAATGGACTAAAATCCATTCACTATTTAAAAGACTATATTTTCTTTTGAACATTGTCAGCATTCAAACCTGCCAATCAGGTGTAACATTTTCATTTTCAATGATTATATATTGAAAAAATGAGAGATGATTGACCATATAGAGAATCTTGGTTTCTGGTTTTGTTTAGAAACCAGAACAGGTAAACAAAAACCCACACTCACTTTTCAAAGTTAAGTGAAGTCAATTTCTGATGGTTTTTCCATTTATGAGTCCCAGTTACTGCCTTTTATGAAACATAAAATCATACAACATATCCATAGTTCAAATAGAAGTGAAAGACAACTATCCTACATATTTAGATAAACATTTAATCCAAATATTTAGGTACCTGAAATTACTTTATACGGGTCATTTCACCAAAAACAAGTTTTTTATGTTTTCGTTATTATTTGCTTATTTGTCCTGGGTAAAGAAGATCATTTTGGCACAGTAAAACTAGAACAAAAATGAATTCAATTTCAACAAGAAGGAAAGTGGCCTATGGGTTAAAAAGATCACAAGCTGTTTACATGAGAATATCAATATTCTTCAATAGATTTGTGGTTTCATCTGAATGGATCCCCCCTTTAGAACAGAATGGAACTTGTTTGTGCTTTCTAAGCCCACATGATATTTGACAAAACTTTTCTACCATTCCTCCATAAATGATCCCTCTAACATGATAGAGGGTGTCCTTTTAGTTCTTTTAATATTTCATAAATATCAATGTAGCAGTCAAAATATTCATGTAACCATCTTGCTTGTTAAAATATTTTTTTAATTATTAAGAATGCATTTTTTCTTTCTCCTTTGCCCCAAAGAAATAAAAAACGCTTATATTATATAATCCTAGTCAAGCAAAACAAATTCCCATATTGCTGCTATCCAAAAATGTGTTTCTCATATGGCAAATTAGCCTATTTGCTCCTGACATGATGGGTAGTGTTCTTAAAAATTTGTCTTCTGGAATCACTGACTACTCCATTTGATCAGAATTCTTAAATCTTTAGTGCCTGATCAATTCTATTTTAACATGAATTCATAGATTTAAAGTTAAAAAAATCCTTTGAATTCATCTAGTCTACCTCTTTCATTTTACAGATGAGGAAACTAAGGCACAGCTGTATAAAATGACTTGGCAAAGGTTGTACAAGTGGTAAAAAGAAGAGTTAACATTTAAACTCATATCCTATGACTTCAAATATGATACTTTGTTCAGTGCAGGACATGAAAGTAATGATGCTTTTCATGCTACTCCTTATGTATTGGCAACATTTATGCTATTCCTCAACTCTGGCTGTATGCTGTGAACCTATCATGCATTTCCACTATCTATTGGATCTTTTGTAGTGATATGGAAAATGAAAATGTAATATGAACCCTAAAACTCACACTAACGACCCCACTTTTCCACAAACTCCTTTGGAATGGTTCCAGAATTATGTATAAAATCAATTTTTTTTAGTAGACAACAAACTAAAAAACTAGGATGGTGAAGTAATTTATGGAAGGGTACAGAATAAATTAGTGACAAAGCTAAGATTTAAATTCACCGTCCAGTTTTTAGACTATTTTCTTCCTTTTTTCTTTTAACTTTATTAAAGTTAGAGAATAATTCCTCATTTCTTTATCTTGTTAAATGATGAGGATCTTTTGGGGGTGGATTTTTGTAAATAATTAAAGAAAATTTTGCAAAGAATGTGTAATTTTAAGTTGCAGAATGAAAGGAACCTCAGATGGATGAGGTAACCAGGGTTCAGAAAAATGGCTTTCTCAAGATCCCACATCCATTAGTCTGATATTAAACCAAAATTTTGTTCTAGAATGATATGATAAAGGTAGAGTGCACTGCTAATATCACTTACTTCACTCTGACTTGCACAGTTTTCTTCATATACTCTAAACTCCTTAATGACAGGGACTGTTTAGTTTTAGTCTTTATATCACTAATATCTAGTTCAGTGTCATATAGATATGCAAGTACACACTTGTTGACTTGGTTAAAGATCATATTAGTTATTTAGGATGCCATCTCTTGCTTGTCATACATCTTGAATCAGTAATCTACTAAAATCCCTTTGTATCTTTTTTTAGATGAATCGCAGTCTAGCAATTCCTCTTTCATCTAGTTCTTGTGAAGCTGATTTTTTTAAACCATCATATTATCCCTATTCATTTCATCCTACTTGAGTCATATCAATGTTTGACCATGTCCAGGTGGTTTGACCATGTCCAGATCTTTTTGAATCCTGATTTTGCTATCCAATGTTTTAAGTACTCTACCCAACTTGTTCCATCTGCAAATTTAATAAGCAATATAATTCAATACTGAAAATGAACCAGTACAAAGCTAAAAATAGATATTTGGGCCATTTCATTAGACACCTCTTTTTAAGCTTACGTTGACCTATTAAGTACCCCTTGATATCTAAATTGACATTGACATTCCTGTTAGAACGTAAAGGTTTCAAGAGTTAATATTATTTCATTTTTTGTATACTCCAAAGTTAGCACCCCTTAGTAGGTGCTTGCTAAATGATTGCTGGTTGATTTTTAATTCATTGTCCCATTAAAACCTTTTGGGTGTGGCCATTTAATAAAGTTTAAATCTAAATCTTTCAGAGGCAGATGCTCACTAGTTGTGTGATATTGCGCAAATTATTCAATCTCTGTTTGCCTTAAACCAAAGGAACTGGCAGGCCTCCAATATCTTTCCCAAGAAAACCCCAAATAGGGTCATTATGAGTTGAACATGAGTGAAAAAAATTTACTTTACTGTATATTTCAGGTTTCTTTATCTTCTATACCAGGACAACATGAGAGTTTTTTTTTTCTAAAGAGAGACTTTTGCTTAAAAGCAAACAAAAAAACCTAGAAATCTCCTCCAGATTCTAAGTACTATAGACCACTATACAACGTTGCCTCCCTGTTCCTTTGAGTGAATGTTAATAGAGTATTGAACTGATACTGATGAACTCTTCATATTAAGAAATTCTACTCAGTGGAATTGACACAGTGGCCTGTGTGATGATGGGAGGGCATATGGAAAGGTATAGTCTATCAGCTAATCAAAGATTTGAGCCACTTTGGTCAGTGCAGGCAGCCACATTTCATACTGATCATTCACTGCTGTAACTCTCTAAAACTGTGAAAAAGAAATTGAATTCCACACCAGATGTCTTTCTGCTCTGAGCCAACAAAGTCTGACATTTTAAAATGAATGACAGTGAAAAAGGAGGTATGATTAGAGAGGCTGCTATCCATAATGCTGGAGAAGAAAACACAGGTGAATGGAATCCTGTATTGTTATCTGGGTGCCAGGGAGGGGCTTCTATATAAGAAGTACTGAGAGAGACCTGGAAAAGTGCCAGTTTTCTTTAAGCGAGACCTAGAAGATTAAACAAACTTGCAGTGATGAATAAACCATTAAACAAAGATTATTGTCTTTTCCTAAACCCACATTCCTCTTTTGAAAATTTAAGGTAGGATACCACCCAACTACATGAAATATACTAATTTCCAGGAAAGTAGCATGCAATCTGAGAATATCTTAAGGAGGTTAGAATGTCTGAAAAATCATTTTGTTGGGGGAAGTTTTCTTGGGTTTCTTGGAAAACAAAATTCTTTTGAGATTTCTGGCAAACAATTTGTTGGTGTTTAATGAGTAGGATTTAGTTCAGTGTAGGGTTTTTAGCAAACTGAAAACCTCCAAAGAGAGTGTCATCAACTTTAGGAAATAAGCTTCAATATGCTATTTTAGTTGATCCAAAGAGAGAGAGAGAGTGGCATAGAAAAAAGAACATAGGCCAAAATCCTGGGATCAAGTGCCAGCCTTGAATTTTACTAGCTTTGGCTACTTGGCAATATGTCTCATTTTCTCCATTTATAAAATAAAGATAATACTACTTTTACTTCTAACTCCCAGGGTTGTTATGGGGTCAATGAACTCTTCTGACACTTGTGGCATTTATAGGCCATATTTAGTTGGTGTTTTAAAAATGGTTAATAGGTTGTTACTGCTTTTTTACATTGCTCTGAAAACCTTATAGTTACTTAATGTTTTGTATCCAATTAAATCATTCTTAGAAGTATAATGAGGGTATTCAGTGTTAAGGAAGTAAAGACACCTCCCAGCCCTCTGGTGTTATGCTAATTTTAATAAAATTAAAGACCATTTAATCACTTCTCAATTCTAAGCATAGCTAAGATCATATGTAGTCAACATTGAAGTTAGAGGGGAAAATTCCTTTCAGAAGTATATGCAAGAGCACAGTCTTAACTCCTTCATAGAAGACTTCTAGAATCCATAGGAAGATGGCCCAGATGATATAAGATAATTATGATACTAGATTTAGCTATAATTATAAGTGTTGATATCATCATTATCTGATTCAGTCTTAGAATGCCTATTTTTTTCCACTTAGAACCATACTTAAAAAATGTTTTCAATTCAATTATTTCCTTTCAATTTTATAGGTACCAAGATTGATAATAATTTTAAAGTTCTAAAATGAAATAAAAGTTAAAGTCCTTCTCTGATGTCCCCATTTTCTTCATGGAGTTAATGTGACATTGGGTTTTGAAATGTTAGAGCATAGCAGAACATTAGCTCAGAAGTTAATAGAAAAATTCTTAGAAAACTAGAAAATGCTCTGATTAGGGGCTCAGATATAAGTTATCATTTGAAACGGTTACCAAAAATTCATTAGCAAAAGGTTGAGTAATCAGATATTGTTTGTTTGGGTTTTTTTTTGGCTCCAGCAATTCATGGAACTACAAAATAAAGTTTGAAGGTGAGGTATGAGGTTGGAGAGAAGGTTCACACATTGAAGTAATATTCTTGTTCTTCTATAACAGTGATTCCCAAAGTGGTCACCACTGTCCCCTGGTGGGTGCTGCAGAGATCCAGGGAAGTGGTGATGGCCACAGGTGAATTTATCTTTCCTATTAATTGCTATTAAAATTTAAAAAAAAATTCATTTCCAGGGGGCTAAGTAATATTTTTTTCTGGAAAGGGGATGGTAGGCCAAAAAAGTTTGGGAACCACTGTTCTATAATAAGGCATTAGATTCCTAGAATAATATTGTAGCTATACAGAACTTTCCTACCTATGTCCTAACTCTTGAAATAGTCTCCTAATTTTTTAGGATCAAGACTTCTCAATAAGTAAAATGTATCTTAATACTCAACTGGATTTATGATCTTTTTAAATTAGATGCTCCCTCCATTGATGAAGAACATAACTCATCCAATATTTACTTATTTATTTTAATAAACACTTTGATTTTCTAGATTATTTTTATTACTATTATTTTAAATAGTATTGAAAATCTGTCTGTTCTCAGGTAACATGATATAGTCAATAGAAAGGTCAATAGACTTGGAGATAGAAGACATGGGTTGAAATCCCATGTTCTGTACTTACTAGTTACTTGTCTTTCATTTTTTGAGCCTGTTTCTTCATTATAATTCCCTGTTCTCAAACCTATGTTATAGCATTTCCTTGGGTAAAGTACTCCATAAATCACTATTGAAATGTGAGTTGTTGGGTTCTAATCCTGTCTGCCAGTGACTTGCC
This sequence comes from Gracilinanus agilis, assembly GCF_016433145.1. Taxonomy (NCBI): domain Eukaryota; kingdom Metazoa; phylum Chordata; class Mammalia; order Didelphimorphia; family Didelphidae; genus Gracilinanus; species Gracilinanus agilis. The sequence goes on along the minus strand of NC_058130.1, from coordinate 83,305,299 downwards.
ATGTTCTCTTGGCCAAATTATTTACCACTTAACTGAGTCACAAGTTTGCTTGTTTTTTCTCCATAAAATGAAAGCAAAGGACTAAATGTCCAAATGCCATAGGATCAGAGGTTCAGAGCTGGAAAGGACTTTGAGGTCATTTAATCTAAAAACTTCATTTTAGACATCAGAATACTAAGACCTAGAGAAATTAAGTGATTTTTCCAATGTCATCCATGTAGTAAATATCAGAAGCAAAGTTTAAACTCCTATTCTCCAAAATCAAAACCAATTCTATCCACTATACCATGTTCTGGCCTCTATTTTTTTTTTTTTAATTTTGAGAATTGTGAATCCTAGGAGGAGAGTTACCACCTTTCGAGGTAAAGAAGTCAGTCCCACAGACACTGCCCCTGGACAGTGCTGGGCAATTTGGAAACTGTGATTGGTCCCTGTGAAGAGGAGCAGGAGCAGGAAACCACCATAAAAGCCACGCAATCCTGGGACTGAGGCAGGCTGGCGAAATTGAGTCTGGTGGAGAGTGTCTCCTGGATAGTCTTTGAGGGAACTTCACTGGAGACTTCAGCTTAGATCATGGCTTCAAGTTAGATTCTGACTCCTGCACTACTTCATTGGGTGAGTGAAAAGGGCTGACTCCTTTCCTAGTTTCCTAAGAGACTAGCTTCCATCTTGGAGGGGGGCTTGTAGTTACTCACTACTAGCTCTCCTGGCTGAGGACTACTAAGGCTCTTTTCTCTAACCTCTCTCACATTTCTCTACTTTATTGTTTCCCCTCTAATTTGGTAAATAAATGTCTGACTTGAGATCACGTTATTTCATATAATTTAAGTCCAACCACTAAATTTAACCTTTAAAGAGACAACATGTAAATGAAACATAGATACAAGATATGTATATAATATACAGAAGGAAAGTTTAGATGATATAAAAAACAAAAAAAGCCAAAACATAACTAGATTGTACCTGCACCTCAAGAGACTTACAATGTAGTAAGTGGACAAGTATAACATATATAAATAATACATGTTATTTATATATAATAATAAATGACTGCAACATGAGTTCAGAACTGAGGAAATGCATATCTAGTTTAATCCAGTTTTACCTCATCTCCTTTTCAACATTCATTAGGGGTGCTATGATTAGTAAGCTTCTCCTCTGCTGGAAAGAGGTACAATTATGTTCTTAATTAGGTCCCTGAGGCAATTGCAGCAAAATTGTTCTGTTCACCCAATAAGCTCATGGAAGGTAGCAGATACCCATATTATATTTCCTTCTAGTCTTTGAATCCCTTTTTTGAACCCCCCTCTCCTTTCCTTTCTCCTATTAACTTTCACCTGACAGACTTAGAAATAATTTTTTCCTCTCTTTTTTTTTTCTATTGGGATACCAAAGCCAGGTAAGTATTTATTCCCAAGGGCTCTTTCTCAAATGAAAAAGATGAGTAAACTGGTGAGGAAACTACTTCTTTTCCTCTTTGTAAATAACAAGATTTGTTCTTCTTGGAGAAGACTGAAAAGGTCTTTGTCTGACTCTTCTCTTTCCTTCCCCTAATATATCCCCTCCGAGTTGTTTTTCTTTTTTTTTTAATTTTCTCACCCTCTATATAGGTGTCTTTTTCCTCCTATTCTTTTCCCATTCCTTCCAATCTTACTTCAAACTAAATTTGCATCTATTTCATATGTCTTCCCTTCATATTCTAGCCAATTGACTGTTCTTCCCCTGAAACTCAGCATGCCACCTCAAACAGGAGAAAATGTTTAACAACTTGCTCTCTGGAAAAAAAAAGTACATGTAAAAATTTAAATTTAAACTAAGTAACAATTTCTCCATCACTTCAAGACTAGATAATCCATGAAAAATGTAAATCCAGCCCTGATTTGTAGAGTTTGCTAATTTCAAAGGTATTAGTGCTCAAAAAGAAAATTTTTCACAAGCTAGCTTAAGCTGGCTCCATTAGGCCCTTATTTTCTTTAGAGAAGCTTAGATTGTAGTCTCTCCCTATTTTTGGTTGGTATTAATATTTTCCTATGATTAGTTTTAAAAATATATTTATTTTCAACATTCTTTTCTTTTCCATTAGAGCTATATTTAAAAAAAAACAAGAAAAAGAAAGAAAATGAGAAAATTATACTTTAATTTATACTCACTCAGAGTTTTGTCAGTTCTCTCTGGAAGTGGATAGAAATTTTTCAACTTTAGTTCTTTGTAATTATCTTGGATCATTGTATTGATTAGAGAAGTCAAGTCGTTCACAGCTGAGCATCTTAGATTAACATTGATGTTATTGTGCTTGATCTCTCTCTCTCTTCACTCCACTTTGCAAGGGGCCTTATAGGCATTCCCATATTTATTTATTTACATATTCAGCTGCCCATTTATTTATTTATTCATCTGCTTATTTATTTGTTTGTTTATTCACTTATACACTCATTTATTCAAACATTTGCCCATTTATTTATTTACCCCTTGCACATTTGTTTATTTGTTTGTTTATTCATTAATTCATTCATTATTTATTTGCTTGTTTGTTTATTTATTTGTTTGTTTGTTTATTCTCTCTGAAAGTACCCCACTCATCATTTCCCACAACACAATAGTACTCTATTAGAAGCATATACCACAACTTGTTCAGTCAATTCCCAGTTGATAGGTATCCTTTTCATTTCTAATTATTTGCCACCACAAAAAGGGCTCCTATAAATATTTCCTTTTCCTTAGATCTCTTTTTAATATGGATTTAGTAGTAGTAGCATTGTCAGGTAAAATGTATACACTAGTCCTTTGGACCTAGTTCCAAATTGTTCTCTAGAATGATTAGGCTAGTTCACTACTCCACCAATTATTTATTAATATACCTGTTTTTTTCCTCATCTTTTCCAACATTTTTATTTTCTGATAGGTATGAGGTGGTACCTCAGAGTTGTTTTAATTTACCTTTTTCTAATTGATAGTGATTTAGAGCATTTGTTCACATGACAATAGGTAGTTCTGAAAACTGCCTGTTGACTTTGACTACTTATCAATTGGAGAATAGTGCTTATTTTTATAAATTTGACTCAGTAATACTCAGTATATTTGAGAAATGAGACTTTTATCAGAGAAACTTACTCTAAAATATTTTCATATTACTTCATTGCCTATGGTACTTTTTAGCAAAATGTACTTTACTTGATTTTTCTAAAAAAATTAATCTTATTTTAAAAATTGTACCTTCTGTCTTGGAATCAATACTAGGTATTCATGTAGTCCAGTAATTCTTTATTTCTCCTTGATCTATTTTTCTGATCAGTTGTTTTTCTGATGAGATCATTCATTTTCTACTTTTAAAAATTATTTTGACTTTGTCTTATTGTTTATTGATGTCTCGTGAAGTCATTAGCTTCCATTTGCCTAATTCTAGTTATTTTTAGAAATTATTTTCTTTATAGAGATTTTGTACCTCTTTTTTCTATTGTCCAATTCTTGTTTTTAAGGTTTTATTTTCTTCATTTTTTTTTGTGCCTTCTTACCAAGCTGTTAATCCTCTTTTGATAATTTTCTTTCATTTCTTTTCCTAATTTTTCATCTATCACTTATCTCTTTCTTTAACTCTTCTAGAAGTTCTTATTGGGCTTGGGTTCAATTAGTGTTTTTATTTGAGGCTTTGTTTATAGCTGTTTTCACTTTTATGTTTGCTCATTTTTCAAGCCTATTTCTTGACTTTGAACTCTTGTTAAAGTTTGTCTCTGCTCCCCTGGAGATAATGTGGTGCTGTCCCACGCATCAGGCTCTTTTATGCTGTTGTTTTTAGAGCTAGTTCTAGAGTTCTTAAGTTCTTGGTTTTCCCAAAGTGGAGTAATCCTGGGAGAACTTTGTCTTTCCTCCTCTCTATTCTTGTTTTTACCCAGGAAGGACCCTTGGTCCCCAACAGCCTGAAGGATTAGTGCTTTCTTTGCTTTGAATCTGTGACCAGCACCTCTGCTCCCTTGTGACTGACCCTCAGCATTCCTCTCTGTCTTGGAACTGTGACCTATAGCTGAGTACAGGGAATAGAGTTTCTAATTAGCACCAGGTGTACTCAGTACAAGCAAAGGGTCCCCTATACTCTCTTTCTATTCAATTGTCCAACCCCTTTCTGCCTTTTGGCTGAAAGTTCTTGAATCTTCTCCAACTACTATTCCAACAACTTCCATTGTTGGTGCTGCTTTGGCTGCTGTTTCTGCCAAGGCATGTATGAGGTACCAAATAGGCTTCCACCCTGGTGTCATACACTTTTGCTGATGTTCTAAGTTTTCTAAGATTGGAAAAATATCTCACCCTGAACCTTCGTTGATATTGTCACTCCAAAATTTAATTTGAGACATTATTTCAAAGTTGTTTAGAGAGGAATATCAAGAGAGTTCAGCTGGGTTGCCTGTAATCCACCATCTTTCTCTCATTAGTTTAAAATATCGATCAACACTATTTTCAGTAATAACTTACTTTGTACAAGGACTTTGAAAGGCCCAGTTCTTGTAGTCCACATAATAAAAGAGAAAATTGTGCATTTCATAGTGCAGTTCTTTGCATCATAGTGTTCTTATTCCTAGCAAACAGATATATCACTTGACTTCACCCGTGTTCAAATCCAAGTCCCTCAAGGGTGGAATGTAGGAGTCATGTCTTTGGTGCCAGGAAAATGCCACAAAAGTCTTAAGGCAGGAAGTGAACAATATCTTATCCAGTTAAACACTGGGATAGCATTAGTAGGTGGGATATAATTACCCCACCGAGTCATTTTTATTTCTGTAAAACTCTTTGAAGCTTGGAAAAGGATAGTTCTTGAATCACTCATTAATAACATACAGTCTCAGGCTGCTTTAATAGATTGCCAGTGGTCAGATATGTATCATACATGATCCTCTGGTCCAAAGTCCAAGAGTTTTATTTTACAATGTTAGAAAACATATTCCCCACACTTGTTTTTCCTCTTGTAAATGAAATAAGTTTCAATAACGAGGACAGGTTATTTTTTTCTCCTTGTTCTTTCTCTTTTATATGTTCTTCCCACATTTTTATAGCTGATGAACACAACAGCTGTAGCCTAAGTTCCCAGTGGATAAGAGCATATTCTCCTAATATCTCCTTACATGTGGTGTCAGAGTGCTTCCATTACAATGTTTGATCTATCAGTTTTTCTACTCCTCATCTTTATTTGCTGATTATGGCAAAGGACACAGTTTATCTTCAGACCAATAATTGATTTGGAACCTCACATTTCTCCATTCAGGAGAAGAGACAAACATATTCCTTATATTATTTAATAATGAACATAGAAGACTTCTTCTCACATCTTGCCTCCATACTGCCTATCTGTGTGACTGTGTGTGGCCATGGTTTCTCTTCCATAAATTTTGGAAAATGCTATTGGTACAATTTAATCCATAGAATTGTTGGGAGGCAAAAATCTCAGAATGGTACATTTTATTTTGTCCAGACCTTTAATTTTATCAGTGTGGGGACTTTTGAACATGGGAACTTCCTCTATGGATACAGATTACCAACTCATTTTCAATTTATGTTATTAAAGAGTAAACTGGGGTCCTGAAAGGTAAAGTTAAGAATTTTAAATATGGGAGCACTGAACTTTTCCCTCCCACCCTCTCTGTATGCACATGTATACGTATCTGTGTATGTGTGTATGTATGTATATATATGAAAATATATATAATTATTTTATCCATTTAAAAACTTGATTCTGAGAAGAGTCTTGAGAATAGGCTTCACCAGATTGCAAAAGAGGTCCCTGACACATTGAAGGATTCAGAAATCCTGGGTTAAGTGATTTGCTAAAGTCACACAAATAATTTATAGAGGAAATAAAATAAAGAATGTGATATGTTTCCATTTGCATTTGGACTCTCCATTTCTTCTTTGGTGGTGGATATTCTTTTTTTTTCATGAGTCTCTTGGACTTGTCCTGGATCCTTGCCTTGTTGATAATGAAGTCATTTACAGTTGATCATCATACACTATTGTTTCAAATTGTTTCTTAACTCTATGCCTGTATTTTCTTCTGTTCTATAAGAAGAATTATCTTTAGATTTGGAGTCAGAAAGACCCAAGTTCAAGTGAGGCCACAGACACTTACCAGTTGTGTGACTGGTCAAAATTATTTGACCTCTCTCCAGGTTCTCTTCTTTTTTAAACAGGAGCAATAATGATACCTATCTCTTAGAATTGTGATGATAAAATGAGATCCTATTTGTAAAGCACTTTGCAAACATTAAAATACTATATAAAACTAGTTATTACAATTATTATTAATTTCATACAGCCATACGACCACGTATCTAGAGTTGAATGGAACCTTAAAGGCCATTGAATATAACTTCCATTTTATAGATAAGGAAATGGAGGAGAACACAGTTCATGTTATTTATCTAAGCTCTTGTTCCACATGTTGTAGGCAAGATTTGAACTCAGGTTTCAATGTCTTTCCTACTATCTCACCTTTCCCTGGCTTTCTTGTTTGACCTGAAGATATTACATTAATCATTTTTACTAGACTCTTCTGTCTTATAATCAATACTAAGTATTTGTTCCAATGCAAAAAAAGAGGTAAGGGCAAGGGCTAGGTAAATGGGTTTAAATGACTTGCCTAGGGTCACACAACTAGGAAGTATCTTAGTCCAATTTTGAATCCAAGACTTCTTATTTCTCATCTCAGATCTGTATACACTGAGCCACCTAGCTACCTCTAAATATTTCAGGAGTTTTAAAATAATGTTAATATTAAGAGTTTCTAAATTGGCACAGAAAATTTAAAAGAATGGTGGAAAGTATTAAATTAAACACCCTTGAATACAGCGGGAAAGGTAAGAAAGGAAAAATGAGGAAAAGAGAAATGGATATGTAAAGGAAAAGGTAAAGGAAAAGCAGTAGGAATAAAGGAGGAAAGGGAATAAAAAGGTACTAAAAAGACATTAAATAAAATAGTATGACTTTGAGGTTTTCATATATTTTAGGTAACAATTATATCACAAATACACAGCAAATTTATTCTACTCCACCGATAATGAAGAACTAATAAAAGTAACTATAGTAGCCCACACACAATCGATAAATGCCATTGTCCTTTAGTGGGTCCCATTTTCCACGGAGTCCTAAAGTGCTCCTTACTTATAGCACAAGCCTGGGAATTGGACTCCTCCATGAAATGAAATTTTTGGGACTCTGAAAAAAAGTTTCCTTTCCCCTTTCCCCATCATGTCCAGGTAATTTTACTAATTTACATGAACACAAAGTGCAGGTACCTCACTCTTTCTTAATGTGTCTATAATCCTTTGCTGCTACTCCTCGCAACACAAGGGGCCATTTCCTTTGCCTTTGTCTCTCAACAAGAGTCACGCTGCCCAGAAACCATCAAGGAAACCTCTACAGTAAATGCTGTCTAAGAATTCACCTTTCTCTGACTATGGGGCTGGTACCTCAGTAGCTCAATTTTCTAGAAAGGTAACCCTCAGGAACTTCCACACTAGATGGCTATGTGGCTACCTCTCCATACCTGTCATATGTCATCAAGCCTGGGACTGGACCTCTATTGTCTTGGGACCCTCTCCTTGACAAATATATCTCTTTCTTATGTGCTTATGTTCCAAGGATGTCATTAAAAACTCCCTCTACCCCCTACCTCCATTGTGCCTTGTAACACTTTAAGCATCTCTTGGAAGAAGAAAAAAAAAGGAGAAAAAGAAAAAAAAATGTCAAAGGCAATTTGTCAGCTTCATATTGAAGGTCAGCAAATAGGGTTCTTTCCATGAAGGGGCTGGTAAATATTTAACAACTGACTCTGCAAAAACGAACAAACAAAAATGTGTATGGTTCAACACTTTTTAAACTTAATCTGCTCAATTAATATTTTCTCCATCATTTTATTAAATTTAGACAGTTATCAAAACAATAAATCAGATCTGATTGTAGCATTTGCTATTTGAGGTATAAATTCTTATGCTGAAAATTTAATTGGCTTTCACAAGCTGGTTCAATACCTTTGGGTCTATCCCACAGAAATCCAAACCACTTAATTTATTAATTCCTTCTCCCTCCAAGAAGAGACATTTACATTCCTTGTATAAGAAACCAACATATTATAGGAGAAACAATGAAGGATATAGAGTTAGAAGATGGTGTTCAAATTGTGACTTTGCAGTATGTATGACCATGAATGAATCTCTTATCTTCTCTTGATCTCAGTTCCTTATCTTTAAAAATGAGTTTTACTTATTAACCTTTAAAGTTCCTTCTATCTCTACATCTATGATCCTTTAAGAAATCGTGAACAAAGACTTAACCTCCCTATAAGTTCATCAAGTTGGTGTGGTTGCTGAAGAGCTTCCTCTTTAGAGATAATGTAAGGAGAGAGCTGAGCTATCATTATTATTTCTATCCCTAGTCTCCTTGTTTTCTGCTTTACTTAGTGAGATTTATTTATAATACTATATCATTTCTACTTCTAAGTAATGCTCTGTATAATTTTCTAACTGGGGCTCAGTCTGTTTTTCAAATCTTCTCATTCTTTTGTTTCTAGAAATCCAAGGAAAGCTCTTACATTCCCTACCCCAAATAAGCTTCTAAAATTGAGATGACTGGGATTGTGAGCCCCATATTCTCTAGTAAACAGAAACCAGTTTTGGTCAAATATGTCTGGGGGTGGGGACAGCAGGGCAATTTCCTTGGATACATCATTGAAATGAATTGGATGAAGTCACTCAACCAGGAATACCCTGATTTCTTCATTTAGACATTGGAAGCCTACAACTGTTGTGGGATCCATATTGCTGAGAGGGGGGCACTATGGAATTCTTCAATGCAGCTTGAACCCCTCTTAGCAATATGGATCCCACACTGTGCATATGATTTTCCTTCATCATGAAGGAATTACGGAGGGACTGTAAATTAGTAAGCCCACCTCCTCATTAGGTACCTATCAATTAAAGTTGTCTTGGGGAATGCTGAATAATTAGCTTCCAAAATTGCATCTAATGATTCAAGATGCTGATTAAATTTGTCTTTGATCTGAGTGAGATTATTGACCATGAATTTATTGTTTATTGTTATCTGATCAATAAATTTATTTTCTTACCCAGAATCTAATCTCTTGGAATTTTTAGCCATCATAGTAGTTCTTCCCATCTGCTCTTTTCCTGTTACTCTAATGAACATCATTATTAGCTGTTTGCAATTCCATCTCATCTCAAGTGTGGGGCCATTAATATCTCTTTCTACTCTTCAAAACAGGAGTGTTGATAAATGTCATCTAGTGGCACAATGGTTATAGTGCTGGGTTTGGAGTCAGGAAGATGGGAATTTAATTTCTTACTAGCTTACAGGCACTTACTAGCTGTGTGAACTTGAGCAACCTCTGTCTCAGTTTCTTCAACTTAAAAATGTGGATAATAACAGCACCTACCTCAGAGTTCTTGTGAGGATCAAATAAGATAATTTTTGTAAAGTGTTTAGCACATTGTATGACAAATATTAGTTGTTTAATAATTACTTATTTCCTTTCCCTTCCCCATTTGTGATCTCCCAGGATTCTAGAGATGGAAAGAACTAAAGATTTTCTGTGGCAAAGGTGACTAGAGAGTTAGACCTGGAGTCATAAAGACCTGGAGTCATAAAAATCCTACATTAGCTACTTACTAGCTTACACAACTAGATCAGGTCCTTGTCATCTTTTATCTAAATTATCTAAATTATCTAAAGTAAGACCAGTAGCTTACTAATTGGTCTCATTCTGAATTCTCTTCCCTTTCCAATCTATCTTTCACTCAGCTGCTTTTTAAAATTTTTTGTTTTTCTAAAGTACAGGTCTGATCATGACAATCCCTTACTTAGTAAGCTCTAATGACTGTCAGGATCAATAATTAGGATCAAAATAGCTTCTCTGCCTTTTGGCTAAGATCAAGTTTAGTAAATAGGATCAAAATATTATTTAGTCTATATCTCAACCTTAAAAATTTTTTTTTGGTTGTTTTGGTTGTGCCCTACTCTTCATGATCCTATTTTGAGTTTTCTTGGCCAAGATACTGGAGTGGTTTGCCATTTCCTTCTCCAGCTCATTTTATAGATGAGGTTCCTGAAACAAACTGAGTTAAATGATTTGCCTAGGAGATAGGATTTGAACTCATGAAGATAAACATTCCTTATTCCAAGTTCAATGCTTTCTTTATTCAGTATACTACCTAATTACTCCTTTTTAAATTTCTATACATTTTATAATGCGCATAGTTATTAGTAGAGTGTACATATCTATAACTTTTAATAAATAATAACCCACATAATGGGGGTGTATGCTCAAATAAGCTTTATTGATGGGATATATATTTAAAATTTGGATATATATTTGGATAATATGTATTAAAAATTTGGTATTAACAGCTGCTAAATTACACATCATCCATTTCTTTCACCTTCTTAAAATTAGTATTGTTTTTCTATTATACTTTTTGAATGTCATTAAATGGGAAAAATATTATTCATGATGAAGTCCTGCATTTAGTTGATTATTTTCTCAAATATTCAGGCCCCCCAGACATCTTCTTAAGTGGACAAGATCCCAAACTCCTATTGTTTCCCAGTCTAGTCTTTCTTTTTTAAAAATTTAAATTGAATTAGATTTAACTTTTCAGTCTAGTTTTTCAATGTGGAGTGCAGTGACAAAGAAGATTCAGGTGATCAGCCAAAGGCTGAAACAGGAATTTTACCTTGTGAATAAGGTAAAGTGACTATCATTATATAAAGAGACTAGGGACTAATGCTCTTTGAGAGAGTATGAGCTACTTGTGGGTTTATTTTGAGAATTGGATTAAAAAAATTATTATTAGAAATCCTTTCAGGGGATTAGAAGTTCAGGAAGGATAGAAAGGCTTTATTTTAATTTGGCCTTTAGGATAGCCTTCCATGAGTGCATTCTGTCATTTCCCAATTACTAAAAATTCAGGTTATATGCCAGGAAACAATGGTAGGAAAGACTTCCAACTGAGACTGACCTTTCTGCTTGTTTTTTATAGATGAGTAAATGGCAATACGAGATGTGAAATAATGCCACCAAGTCCGAGACAAATTAAGAGTGGGGCCAGAATTAGAACTAAGGTTACTAGATTACTTGCTCATTGGAGAAAGCATCAAACCAATATTGCTCTTCTCAGTGTTCTTAGGTACAGCTGGCTCCATCTCATAGGCTCTATGGTTCTGTGAGAAGCAAATTGCTTTTTGTGTACTGTGTTCAATGTACAAAGATGTACATTCTGTGCCTTCATGATCAGACATAACCTTTATAGTATTTCTCCAAAGGTACAGTAAAACAGGCACACATCCATCTATCCATCCATCCATCCATCCCCTCTAGCTTACTGTGAACAAGTTGAGCATGGCATTACTAATAATTAAGCTAGCTGGTTAAATAGCTTTGTTTTGTTTTCTTTAAAGTTAAGTTGCATTTACATATTTTGATGCTCTGGGAATGTTATTGTTTGGGGGCATATGCAAATTTATGAGGAACAAAAAAGTGTTTCAGACAATTTGTGAAAGCAGACAATTGACAAGTTTTAGGACTGAATATTAGAGGTAGAAGGTACCTGGGATAAGAGTATGGAATAACAGAACCATCACTTTACTTAGAGCCAAGGCACCTGGATGTGATTCTTATCTCTCCCACTTAATAATTATGTGACTTTGCTCAAATTACTTTTTTCTCTCTAAGCATCTGTTTCTCCTTCAGTAAAATGTTTGGGTTGGACAATATCCAGTTTTTTGAATTTTTTCTTTTAAAATATATTTTACTGATATCTTTCATTTTTACATTTTCCAGATTTCTTTCTTTACAGTAAGGATTAAATGATCTTTTGAAAAGCAGAAGAAAAGAAGAAACAGAAAAGCAGAAGAAAAAACTTAGCAGAATCAGATAATACATCAAAAGAAACTCATTTATTGGGCAAGATGATATATTAAAGTTCCCTTCTAGTTCTAAGTTCTCTGATTTTTTGGTGAGTCTTGCTTTTTTCTTTTATAGATTCGTGAGCTGAAGCCAAATCACTCTTCATTAGAGAAATTCAAATTAAAACAACTCTGAGATCGAACCTCACATTATCATATTGGCCTATCTGACAGTAAAGAAAAGCAATAAATGTTGGAGGGTATGTGGCAAAATTGGGACACTAATGCATTGTTGGTGGAGTTGTGAACTGATCCAATCATTCTAGAAGGCCATGTGGAACTATGCCTAAAGTGCTATAAAGCTGTGCATACCATTTGATTCTATAATACCACTACTGGGTCTGCATACTAAAAAGATCATAAAAAAGAGGGGAAAGGATCTACTTGTACAAAAAGATTTATAGCAGTTCTTTTTTTGTGGTGGCAAATAATTGGAAATTGACGGAGTGTTCATTAATTGGAGAATGGTTGAACAAGTCATGGTACATGATGGTGATGGATTACTATTATACTGTAAGAAATAATGAACAAGATGATTACAGAAAGAGCTGGAAAGGTCTACATGAATTGCAACAGAGTGAAACAAACATAAAAAGAAAATATTGTATACAGTAACAACAAGCTCAGCACTTTAACAATCCAGGATAATTCTGAAATACTTATAATAAAGAATGCTATCTACCCCCAGAGAAAGAATTGTTGGAGTTAGAATGCAGATCAAAGCATACTATTTTTCATTTTAGTTTATTTGGGTTTTTATTTTGGGATTTGGTTTTATATGATTCTTCTCTTGCAAAAATGAACAATATGGAAATATGGTTTGCATGATAATACATGTATAATGCAGATAGAATTGCATACCATTTCTAGGAAAGGGGAGAGATAAGGAGGGAGACAATTTGGATCACATAACTTCAGTTATGTGGAAAATTGTTATTACATGTAATTGGTAAAATATTTTTATGAAATTAAAAAAAAGAGAGTGATCATTACCAAAAACTGCATTCATCAGAATATGATAGTGACAGTGAAACTCGCTATCCCATACATAAAGTGGAATTCTTGGCTTTGAAGGGGTTATTATTGAAAAGTTCAAGCGCTGTGTATTTGGAGCTAAGTTCCACATGTAAACTGTAAATAATTGATTTGACAAAACTTGACTAGTGTTATATTAGATGTTATTGTTCAAATATCTGTATTCATCTTATCTTCTCTAATTGTACTTTCATCTTCTTTGTCTTTTAAAATTCTAAATTTGCTACTGAGTTCCATATAAATCCATATCTTTTTGTGTGTGTGTGTAACTACCTCTCCCTTTTTCCTCTTCCTCAAAATTCTTTCTTAACTCATTAGAATTCCATTCCTGAGAGCATCTTGTCATCTCTCCTGGCCTGATTTCACCTATAGAATTTTAGACCATAGTTTCCTAACTATCCTTTGTCTGATTTCATGAAAATCTATTCTAAAATTTAGGATGCATGACAGAATATGTTTGGTTTTCTTTTCCCATAATAAATTCCAACATGAAGTGGCCACTTTCTCCCAAGATTCCTATTATTTTCACTTTCACAAATAGTTCAAACTTTTAGATATGAGTGAAATTCAAGATAGAATTTCTTATTGTTAGTTCATCCTCCATTTCAAGGACATGATTAAGATATCTCAAGAATGTAATGGTTGCTCTGTTTTGGGCAGAAAAAAGAGTTGCTGCAGATGGCTGGATCATTAAATGCCGGTAGTCACTCAGAGAAATAGGGTCTTTAACATGGTCTTTTAATGGGGTCCCATCAAGATCAATTCAGGTAGCAAAGCCCTGTGCTGATTCTTATGGCCTGAAAAATCGGGCCATAGGATGGATGGCTTATCTAAAATCTGACCCCTCTCTGTGACTCCCTTCTGATCAGCACTTTTTATTATTGAAAACATTATAATCTAGATTTTTAGGATAGCTTCAAGTACTATAGAAAACCCCTAAGTACTCTATAGTAAACCAGCATTTTTTGAGCCCTTTACCTCAGTAGAGAATAGAAGAAAATAGCAATTAAAGTCTACCTTTACAACTGTGTGATAAGATGTTAGTATCCCACAAGGATCTCTTGTGGACTCTTTTGTCTTCTCCTTCTAAACCATTTCAATTGGAAATCTTCAACTCCCATGGATTTAATTATCATCCCAATGCTGATAATACTCACCTCTACTTATTTAGCACTAAACTCTCTGCTGAATACTATTCTTTTTGCATTTCAATTGCCTATTGGATAGCGCAAATTGCAAGTCACATAGACATCTTAATTTCAACAGGTCAAAACAAAACTTACTGTCTTTTGCCAAAAATATTCTCTTCCTAATTTCTTTGTTATTAATGATGGTACATCCATCCTCTCAATCATTCAGTTGTTCTGACTTTTTTCTTCACATTGGGCTTCAGTGACTCTAGTAGAGTTAGTATGACAATTTTGTGTAATTCTGGCTCACTTAAGTCCCAATTCATGTACAAGTCAAAATATCACCCTGGTTTGTCATTGGCCCTCTTCAAAATGAAGGTTGAACAATATGTTCTTTTTTTTGTATTCTTTTTTTATCTGCACTTAGCAGAGTAGGTTTTAATATTAAGAATTTAATTGACTGACTCAAAGTCATTCTCTCCATTTCTTTCCTGAAAGCAGGGAAACATAATCTTGGCATTCTATATTGATAATTAAATGCTTCAAAATCACACAGAAAAGTGGGAGAAAGTGGAAAAAGCATACTTCAACAGATGGAAAGAGGAATGATCATAGAGTCATAAATTTAGTACCAAAAAGATCTAGATATAGATGCAGAGAAGGTGGAATATGGGGGAGGGGGAAACCAGGAATATGTGGCATCAATGGGATAGAAGTTAGAAAGCAATGAGGTTCTCTTTCACAGAATCAAATGCTGTAGTATGACGAAAGGTGAGGGCTGATAAAAAAAAAGACAAGGGATTAAGCAGTAATTATTATCCCACACAGGTCAAGGAAAATGACTTCAAGAGAGTAGAGGAGATAGAAGCCACCCTTCAAGAGCGTGAGTATTGAGTACAAGGTAAAGAAATGGAGGCAATGAGTTTATTTGAGAACTTTGGCACTAGGTGGTAGAATAGAAATGGAATTGTATCAAGATTCAGCAAAAGCAGTCAAGTCCAAGGATGGACTTGCTATTGCTATTTTGACATTTACATGGTAGAGATATGAGTGTGTTTGTGGGAGAGCTGTGCAAGCTTTCAATAGCTGATCTCTATCTCAGTAATGTGGGAAGTGAGGGAACATTTCTTGAGAATGTAGGGTGGAGTGGCCATGAAGCTGCTTAGGGCAACACAAAAAGGAGTTGAGAGGGATAAATTACTAGAGGCTGGTTACTTTAAGAGGACTTTGGAAAATACTTTTGCAAAATATTTACAGAATCCCAGCAATCTCTTAGCAGTGCAAAGGTCAATGTTCCTCAATTCTGTGAATATCCATTTAAATAGACTAAAAGGTGTGTGTGTGTGTGTGTGTGTGTGTGTGTGTGTGTGTGTGTGTGTGAATCTTCATTCATATATAATTCCAACAACACTGTTTTGAAACTGAAGAGCACAGCCTTCTATCATCTTCACTAGTTAATACCTATCATGAAAATTCCCCTTGTTCTTTTGCCATCTTTGTATGTGCATTTATAAAGAGACATTTGTTTTTTAGCTTGAGAAACTGAAGATAAGCTCTGAACAGAAACAATCATTTATTTTCCTTCTTGGCTTTGATGCTTCAGCATTGGCCATAGCCAAGAAGCTGAGAATTGCAATGATTATAAAATAAATCTTTCTAAATCAGTGTGTAAAAAGCCTAGAATGTTAAGAAGTTTTGTCCATATAAAACATTGTATCAAAGTTCGGGTTATTGCACATAAACATTATAAATCACATCTGTCCATAAAACTTAGTGACCAAGAGGAACAACAAGGGAACAATTCTTGGAAACCTACTTGGAGAAACAGTAGAAATTATGAATTCATTTTGTTAACCACTTCAAGAAAGACAAAATCTTATGGTGGAAAGAACATTTGATTTTGAGATGTAGGACTGAGATTTTAATCCTGGCTCTAAAATTTACTACATGCATGACTTTAGGCAAGTCATTTTACGTCTCTCAAATTCAGTTTCCTCATCTGTTAAAAAAAAAATTAGGATTCAACTTGATGAACTCTAATGTCCTTTCCAGCTTTTAAATATATAGTTGTACAAGAAATCTTAAAATATATTATTAGTTGATTTCATCTCCCATTTGCCATAGAAACTACTCCAAACTTTTTCTGCTCTTCCCAAGTTCCCACACTTGAACCCCTCCATTTCTAGCATCTTAATGGAGGTCATTGCTTGAGCTCCCTCTTCTTCACTTCTTTTCATGTCTTTGAAAAAGTTTCCTTAATGCTTTTCTCTTTTACATTTCCTGGTGTTGAGGTGGTCTTTTACCTTTTCAAGAACAATTCCTATACACATGCCCTTGATGCCACCCCTTTCTATCTTCTCTAGAAAATTGTTTCCTCCATCACCATTCTTTCTAATCTTCAGTATGTTCCTTTTAATTGGTTTCTTCCCTGTTGTCTTATGATATGACCCAGTCATTCCCATTAACAAGAAAGAAACACTCTCATTAGACCCTACCACCCCTTCATGCTGATGTTCTATAGTGTATCTCTTCTTTCCATCTTATCCTTGAAGGAACTGGGAATGCTTAGTTTGGAAAAAAGACAACATAGGTAGGATAGCGGGCTAGGTGGTAGGGAATGACAGCTGTTTTTAAGTTAGATGACTAGACTTTAATTGATTATCAGTTCCTTAAGTCAGAGACTATGTTGTTTTTCATTTTTATATCCCCAACACTTTCTTGTGCATGGAGTTGGTTAATGAAAATTAGTTGAACTGAATTGAATTTGATAGTCAAGAGCTAATAAAATGGCGGGCTATATAGTATTTATTTCTTCCATTCCCCCCCCCCCCCTTAACCCTTTTCAGTCTTCTTACTTCATCATTCAACTGATATTACTTTCTCTGAAGTTCAGTGATTTCTTAAATGTCAAACCGAATTGTCTTTTCTCAGTTTTCATCCTTTATGATTGTTTCAATTATTTTACATTGTTTATCATCCTTTCTTCTTGAATATTTTCTACTGCCTGAATTTTTATGACATTATTTCCTTGTGATTCTCCTGTTATCTGCCTAATAATCCCTTCTTAATTTCATTTTGTGGGTAATTATTAATATCATGCCCCCTAACTGTAAGTATACTCCAGAGATTTTTCCTGAGCCTTCTCTTATTTCTCTATACACTTCATGATGTTATTTTATAATATTACATGGTAAAATCACTTTACTACTCAGTGCCTAGTGTCCTCATCCATAAAATGAGAGAGCTGGACTAGATCACAACTTAACTTTGGTGTGTGTGTGTGTGTGTGTGTGTGTGTGTGTGTGTGTGTGTGTGTGTGATAAACTCCTTTGCAGTCTTGGGAAGTTTATGGGTCCCTTTTCCAAATGATATTTTTGATAAATGAAGGAAATACTACATTTAATTTAGGAAAGGAAGGCCAGCTACTCACTCACCCAAGAGGCAATCCAAAGTTACCTCTAAGAGGCAAGTCAACCAGTCAAAGATGACTACTGAAGATGATGATGATGACGATTACAACTGTCTCCAGAAGACTGCTTGTAGAAGATTCTCTCCAGCCAAAGAAGTTCAGGACTCATATAGTGACTTCTTGTCTCTTCCCCTCTTCACAGAGGCCAATCACAGCTTCCAAATAGCCTAGCACTGCCCATGGGGGCAATGTCTGTGGGATCCATGTCACACCTCTGAAGGTGTTAACTCTTATCACAGGCTTCTGAAGGTATCAACTTTTTATTACAGGATTCACAAGTTTCTGACTGATTGAGTTATCCCAGTAACTTGCCTAATTGACACTGCAAATAAGTATCAGAGCAAAGAATTAAATCTAATTTTTCTGTATCCAACAAAGACCAATCAGTATTCTTCCCACTATACTCTATTGTCTGGGAGAGAAAGCTTGGGTCTAGATATGAAAGGTACATATAGACTTGCCATATATAAAGCAGTGAGGCTAATCTGATATATTAATAACCTGCCTTTCCATAGGGTCTGCAAGTTTGCAAGTCCTTTGCAAATGAAAGTTTTCAGTCATCTTTCCAATTGACCATTGATAGCCATGGTTGAATTATACACATACAAATAATAATTTTTAAGATAGTGCTGAATAATTATAGTATCCAATATATCACAATATTTCCTAATTTGGCATCTATGAATTGTTTTTTAAAATATTTAACTATTTTATTTTAATTGATTTCCTTTGTAACCTACTGTATTTTATTTTATTCTTGTGTGAAATGTGAATCAGACTTTCTTTTAGTGCCACTACTTAGTACCTTACCAGACACTAAGTAAGGGACTTCACAAGTCACTTGCTAAAATGAGTGATAACTTCAGAACTCAACACTAAGTAAGAGTATGTCATTTCAGTTTTTACTTATTTTAAAATTAAAAAGGCAAATTAAGATTTCAAAAATGAAAATACTCCAATACTGTGGAAGTATTATTTTGATTTTTCCACTTTGAGAACAGAATTTCCTTAAGTCATTATAATCCAAAGCCTTAACTTCAACATTTCATTTTTGTCTTCTTCCCCTACTTGCCAATAGTTTGTTCTTTAAAGACCTAACCTCAGGTGCCAGTCTTAGCCTGTTAAGACTCTGCTACATTCTCTTGTCAAATATCCAACCATAAAATGTTTTAAAGCAGTTTCTGTTTTTTAAACCTCAGGTTCCACTTGGAGTTTGTATATAAAGGAAAATTGGAAAGAATGGAATTCAGATATTTCCGTGTTTGCCCAGCCCTACACAATCCTTGTTATTTCATTTATTTACAGCTTACAATTCTTGGAACCTAGATTGGACTGTTTATAGTAATTAATTGCTTTTGGTTTTATTTCATTTTTGTTGTTGTTCAGATGTTTACTGTCTGTTTCCCAAGATACTGAATTGGAAATAAAATAAAAGAGACCTCAAACCATATCTAGGTGGTCTCCCTCAGTTGCATTTGGCTGCTTCATCTAGAGGTTAAAGGAGGAAAATGGGAACTAAGATAGACTGGTTTAGCTTTTTGGCTTCATTAATATGTGAACTAAGGGTAGATTGCTATACTTCACTTTACATCATCCTTGGGCTTCCTGGGCTGCTATTCATCTTATGGGCAGTGGGATTATTTAAAAATATGGAAAAACTAAGCTGGTCAATTCATTAATCATAGTTGCACAATCAGTCCAAGGGACTTACAGCCTTCTCCAAATGTTACTACACTCACTCTCATGATAGTTTTGCTAGAATGATAGAATATACAAGAAGGATCAAAATATTTTTTTTTACTTTGTAGGACTAGGTGGGTGCATCTCAAATACTTGGAGACATATGAGAAGTTCTAGTGGTGAGGGAGATGCCACCAAGATGTATTAGAGAGATGGGATGACTACTGGAGCAACATTTAGGAGAAGGCTTGCTAGAATGGGATTAGGAGTGCAGATAGAGGGTTTACTTTAATGATGTATTAGAATACTTTTTTGTTTTATTAATTAACAGAAGAGTGATGAGAACTTCCAAAGTCTAGAGGAGAGGGGAATGAAGAGAACTCTCATTAGATGCACTAAATCTTCTCTGAGAGTTTGAAGGTTGTCATAGAGTTTATGTATGTGAAGGGAAGACATATAATTGGCATGGGTAGAAGGGAAGAAAAAAGATGAAAAGTCAATACTAGTGGTGTAGCACAAAGGTAAGTCAACAGTAGGGATCCAGCTAGGACTGTAACCCCCTAAAGTCTTTTCCTTCCCTAAATCCTGTGTCTCTTGCTAATAGCCATGGATTTGGAATGGGTAGAATCAATTTTATGTTCTTATTTTTTCCAACGATATCTAGCAAATTAAGAACAGCAAAATAGATATTAGAAAGTAGGGATTATTTATGGGTGATGATTCATACATTATAAACAGTAGGAGGAAAGACATCAAAGTAAGGAACTGTAGAATATTCAGTTTCTATTTCTGAGGAGCTCACATCCTAATGGGGAGAACTTATATGACAGATTTGAGCTGTAAGTCAGATGGACAAGCTCCATTAGGGTTTTGAAAAAAAAAGATGCTAATACCTTTCTTTTTTTTTTAAATATCATTTCCACTGATAAAATCATATGTTTCTGATGTAGAACTCTTTGACAGTGCCAAGGACTTTGATGGCAAGAATGCTCTTTTCTGAGTTTTCAGTTACAGT
This sequence comes from Gracilinanus agilis, assembly GCF_016433145.1. Classification (NCBI taxonomy): domain Eukaryota; kingdom Metazoa; phylum Chordata; class Mammalia; order Didelphimorphia; family Didelphidae; genus Gracilinanus; species Gracilinanus agilis. The sequence continues at coordinate 83,285,009 of NC_058130.1, read as the reverse complement.
GGCTGTAGTCCCTACAGGAGCAGTTGCTAGGCTGAATATCCACAGGATTATTTTCCAGGATGATGGCTAAGGGCACTGAGTTGGAAGCATTGGTATTCCAAATGTAATTTACACATTTATATGCAGCTAATTAATATGAGGTCTCATGACTCCTGATACAGTACTTTTTTCTACCACAAGTTTTAGTGATCTCCCCAATTTCAACTGGAATCCTACAGTAGAAATGTTATATATTTTGTGTTAAAATTATTTGGTGGAGGGGTGTGTGTGTGTGTGTGTGTGTGTGTGTGTGTGTGTGTACGTGTATCAACCTGTGCCCCCGTTGTTTTAATGATATTTTTTTCTTTACAGTGTCTCTTGGATACATTTAATTTTTGAATCCTTCTCTACTGGTTCATTCCATGCTGCCTATAAACATGATGCTATTCCTATATCTTATGTCATTTTGTATCTCTTTCTTTTCATAGCCAAACTCCTAGAAAAAGTTTATCTGTATTTACTCTCTCCAATTCCTTTCTTCTGACTCATTTCTCAGTTTGCAATTTAATTTCTGATCTCCGTCTCTCAACTGAAACTACTACCTTCAAGGTCACCAATGATCTCTTAGGTGCCAAATCTGATGAATTCATCCTTATTCTTCTTGATCTCCCTGCAGCATTTAACATTATTGACCACCTTCTCCTCTTAGACACTCTCTTTCTTTTCAGGGTCTTGTGAAGATGGAATTATCTCTCCCCTATTTATTCTTTAGACTTTAGCCACCAGGAATGTATACACCCCACCCCATTTAAGAATTAAGTGGTTGAGGGGGGTTTGAGGGGGGAAAGGTCTATGACCTGTGTGTGCTAGTGAGTGACAAATTTAAAAACGATTGACTGCCCTCTGTGCACTCCTAAGGAAAGTTTAAGCTGCCATTTGTCTATGTAGAACTAGAAGGTGGACTTAAGAAGTGACAAAAAGAACTATCTTTTAAATATGGTGGTAGCTTCCGGTGAAGGGGATTTTGCACTTTGAACTTGACCTCGGAGGAGCTTGGGTTTGAGACCTCAGACTGCTTCCTTTTGGATCCTCATGTAGTTGAGTGAAAGGCTGACTCCCTTTTCTTGGCTTTTCTGGAGGCACTAGCCTCTGAAGAGGCCTCTTGTCTTGGAGGAGGCCTCGTGGCTAGAAGCCTTTTTAATTACCCTCTGTGCCCCTCTTTGCAGGGGCCTCTGAAGCCCTGCCTGGTTTGGACCTTTGGACCAGGCCTGACTGAGTATTTCTCTCTCTCTCTCTGTCTCACTCTCTCTCTGTCTCTCATTTTCCCTACTTTTACTCTTCCTATTTGTAAATAAACTATCATAAAAGTCATTCTGACTTGAGTCTTTCATTTGGAATTGTGTAATCAGTTCCTGGCGACCAAAACTCTTAAAAATTCAGTCCAACCATAATTTTCCCCTTTACAGTCTGATGACTCCTTAGTCTTCTTTATTGGTTCTTTATCCATATCCTGTCTTTTAACTCTGGGTATATCAGAGTGCTCTGTTTTCTTCTATGAACTTTCTTACTTGGTGACCTCATCAGTTCACTTGAGTTTAATTATCATTTGTATATAGTTGATTCCCAATGTCATATGCCTAGTTCTAGTCTCTCGAGTCTCAGTTGTGTGTCTCCAGCTTCCTATTGTATATTTCAAATTTGATGTCCTGAAGTCATATCAAACTCAACATATACAAAATTCAACTCATTACTTTTCCTATCAAACCTACCTCCCTTTGAAACCTCCCTATTTCTGTTGACAGCACCACCATATTTCCAGTCTCTAAGGTTTGCAGCCTTGGTTCATCCTTGGCTCCTTTCTCTCTGTTGCCCAGTATGTCCATTCTGCCTCCATAACATCTCTCGCTTCTGCCTTGTTCCCTCCATTCACACTGGCATCATCCTATTAAGTTCTTCATCACTTCTTGTCTAGACTATTACAATAGTGTCATAACTGATCACTTTGCCTCAAATCTCTCTCTTCTACAATCCAAACTCCATATAAAGCCACCAAAGTGGTTCTCCTGAAGTGAAAGTGACCTTCTGCACTTTCATATTTAAGAAACTCTAAAGGCTCCCCTATTGCTTCTAGGATCAAATATAAGTTTCTCCTTTTAGCTTTTAAAGCCCTTCAAAAAGTGACCTTAAACTACTTTACAACCTTATTATATATTTTTCTTATTCCCACATTCTCTGATCCAGCCAAGGAGGCCTTCTTTCCATTCCTCACCGACAACATTGTATGACCAGCCTCTATATCTTTGTTCTAGCTATCTCCCAGATGTAGATAGCATTCCTATCTTATCTTTGCTACTTAGGATCACTTGTTTCACTAAGAATTCTATCCAAAGAAAACCTTATTCATCATCTTTCTTTATCTCCTCCCCTTTCTGGTGACATGCCTTCCTCAGGCAATCATTTAACTTGTATTTATTATCTTTATATTTTGTAGGCTCATATATATATATTTATATATATGGTGCCTTCTTTAGTTGAATATAATCTCTTTGAGGGCAAGAGCTAGTTAATTTTTGCATTTGAATTTCTAGAAGCTATCCCAATGATGGGTACATAATTGGTATATTAATAATTGATTATTTGTTTAATTACTTCCTTCAATTCATCATCATCACAGTCCAAACCTCCTGTCTATGCTTTGTAATAGTCTGCTAACTCTTCATAGGTCCTAACTAATTTCCTGACCATCTCCAATCTTTCTGACATCATTTCCAGATTAATTTTCATAAGCTATTTATTTCATCCTTTCCCACAAAGGGCACATGTTCCAATAGGGTAAGATCACACATAAGGGGAAGAGTAGCCAGTGAGGTATTTTGCTCTGTGATATGACAGGGATGGAAAATGGAGCCATAGGATAATTGATTGACATTTCCTTTTACAGAAATGATAGTATTGATTTAATTACTGTTCTAGCAATGAAGGTGGCAAATGGAAGGTGGGATACATTCAGCCGGATAGCAAGAAAGTAGTCTGGAAGCAGTGATGAATTTGGAACTAAAATGTATTTATTAATGGTTCACTATTAAAACTTGGCTGAGGATCTCCAATGGAGTGACCTAGAATTTTGTGCTTTGTCTTGTGCTATTTGATATAGTTTTCAATGACTTGAATAATAGCATCAGTGTAATATTTATAATTTTGTTGATGAAAAAAGACAGGGTTGGGGATAGAACAAATATGCTGGAAGGCAGAATTGAGATCCCAAGAATCTCAAAAGGCTAAGGCAGGGTTCTAAATCTAATAATATGAAATCTATTACAGCTAGATTTAAAGTGTTAAATTGGGTTAGAAATATCTACTTCACAAGTATAACATAACATATTGTTAGGCAGACATTTATCTCAGAGACACTTGGGGCTTTGAGTAGATTGAAATTGCTATGTAATCTAGCACTGTGATGTTGGAGACCAGAAAGTTAATGCAAAATAAGGTTACATTAGAATCATAGCATCATAAATTTAGATTTGGGAGGGACTTGACAGGGAAATATTCTAACCTCCTCATTTTAAAAATGAGGAACTGAGACCCAGAGAGTTTAAATAACTTGTCTAAGGTCACCATAAGTAGCAGCACTGAGACAAAGCATCCAAGAAAAAGCAGGCAATAATTTCTGGATAAACCCATGCTGGTCACATGACATCTGGAGAACTGACTTCTGTTTCGGGCTCAAAAAGAACCTTAATAAAGTGGAGAATATCCCAAGATGGGCAACAAGGGTGGAAAAGGGCTTTGAATGATGATAACTATCTACAGGCACTGGAAAGATTTTCATGTAGAAGAAAAATTAAACTTGTTTTCTTTGGCCCTAGATGTCAGAATCAATAGCAATGGGTAGAAGTTAGAAGGAGACAAATTTAGGGTCGATGTCAGTAAAACCTTCCAAAGAACTAGAACTGTCCAAAAGATAAATTAGCTGGTTTAGGATGTAGTAGTTTCCCCCCTCACTGGAGGGGTTTAAGGAGAGTCTGGATGACTATTTGTTAGGTATGTTATGGTATATGATTCCAAGTCCAGTGTTTTGATCCATTATGGTACTCAAAAGATTGATGGGCACACTCAGTCTATGAGAACCAATCAAAATCTATACACATGATCTTCCTAACTTGCTGTGTATAAAATTATCCATCACTCATTGGTCAGTACACTGTTAATGAAGCCCTCTGAATTTAGCTCTCCTTCTTCCTCTACAAGTGGCCACATACTAAATAGATTTCTATCTTGGGATGAAGTGCCAGAGCCTGCAGTCTGCTATCTTAGGCATTGAAATTGTAAATTCATTTGCAATTGATGGTAAAAAAACTGGAATACATATTAGTGGAGGTTTATATTCGAGACCTATTATACACAAATGCATATGTATGTGTGTTTGTACGTTTGTGCATGATGCTTGTGGCACAGTGGATACAGCATTAGACTTGGATTTCAGGAAAATGTGAGTTAAAATCTGGCCTCAGATACTTAATGACTGTGTGACCCTGGGCAAGTCACTTAGCCTCTATCTTCTTCAAGTTCCTCATTTGTAAAATAGGAATAATAACAGGACCTATCTCCTAGGATTGCTGTGAGGATCAAAGGAGATCATATGAGTAAAGTGCTTTGCAAACCTTAAAGTGCTACACAAATGCTAGATATTCTTTTATTGATGCCAAATAGTACCTTCTATGTACATCTGTCTTCCAAGCAAAGATTCTGTTATACATTTCCTTGCTACTCACATAGTACCTTTCATAGTTTCAGCACACAGCAGACACACGAGCATGTTTACAACTATTACAGAGTGTCCAAAGCTCTGTCACAGGGACATGAGATTTAGACAGGGGACTGACAATATTTTTAGCCCTCCAGTAGCAAGGAAACAATTGAACTTAGCACCTAATTAGAAAGCACAATTTGTTAAAAATAGGAAAATACACGATGGCAGCTTCCTCTCTTGTGGTTGTGTTCCAGATGTGCCTTGACCCCATCATAGTCTTTTCATCCCACCATTATAGTCTTCTCAGTAGTGACCTCATATGTTCCCGATTGTCTGCTGTGCCTCCCACTAAATGAGTTGAGGTCACACTTTGTTCTACTTGCCTTGGGTATGTTTTGTTCCTTTCTCTGAGTGCAAAAATCGCCAACTATGGCTCTGAACTCAATAATGCTTTAATTTAGCCCATGCATTTATTTGTTTTCCAAAACTTCTAAAACCATACCACAAGTTTCCTGAAAAAAATCACATTGTTCCTTTAAGCATTCAATGACATGGTATCCAACTCAAATTGTCTGTTTTAAGTTTATTATAGTCATCTAATTATACTACAATGATCTAAATCCTTATTTCACTTGAATGAATTCTAAGTCTGATTGGATATTAATTTGGACAAGGGACTAAAAATGTATTTTTGGGTTTGGGTACATGTGTGTATACATAAATAGTCTGATGAGGCCATAGGGACCTCGGGGTTTTGAAATACTTAATTTAATTGAGTAAGAGATCAATAACAACAACAGTAACTAGGACAATAACAGTAAAAGACTAAATATTTTAAGTGGCTATAGGCAAAGGAAAGGTTAAAATCTTATGAGAAGCAAAGAAAGGATTACTATAACACTACATATGCATTTATAATATATGCATATAACTTCTGTGAAATATATTACTTATGAGAATATTTTAAAAACTTAATCTATTGATGGAGAGCCTTTGAGGTAGTCTTTTCAAGTGGTAAGACTAGACTGTCCTATCATGTAAAAAGGTATGCCCTTACTTTAAACTACATTATTTTTAGAAAAAATAATAGTGGAAACTTTTAAGCTGAGTCTTCTGTATTTTCCAGTTCTTTGAACTGCAGCTCTCACTGGCATGAATGTGTTTTTTCTGGCCCTAGACTGAACACATGTTTAGAGCTGATTTATCCTTACATTTATCCTAGTGAATTGTTCAAAAGAATAATCTGTAAGCATATGTAGCTTGATCTGTGGGGGCTGTTTGAGAGACTGTCTCCTACAGGAACAGTCTGGATGTGGCGACCTCCATCCATTATGATTCAAAATTATGAGTCAAGCAAACATACCCTCCAGAAGATGGTGAGACCAATTTTGCAATAACAGCATTGATATATTACAACTGAAACCTCACCCTGAAATTGTGAAACCCCTCTCAGACAGGTTTAACCCACTTAATACACTAATTGTACTATTTCTATATGACTTATTATAACATAATTAAATATATAACTATATATATTAAATATTAAATATATATAACACAATTACATAAGTGGCCCTCCATTGATGTTTTTATTCACTTACCTGCCTTAGTGAGCCCCAAAGAGTAAATGGAGAAGATAAGTTGCTCTTTTGTTTGCACCACAAATTTGAGACCAAACGTAGGGTAAGCTTCTTATTTTCTGCTTCATAGCTTGCAATTGTTGCCACATTATATTCCTGGTACTGCATTTCTACGTAACTGCTTTGTTTCCATTGAAAAATGGATGCCAAGCTTATTCTATGTAATTAATTTGCTTCTATTTCTTTGAAACTTTCTTTTTGATGGATAACTTGTGTCTTTAACTTGAAGGCACAAGAATATTATTAGATATTATGAAGAGTAAATAAAGCAGTTTGAAAAGAAGATCCAGGGTGAACTTCCATGGACAGAGAATGGTAAGTTTTGGAAGAAAAAATATCTTTTGTAGTGTAGTTTCTGAAGAAATCCAGATGTGCCTACTTTGGGACCATAACAATCAATTCAACATGAATTCAGTTTGTCTTTTCGATTTGACATGTCTGAAGCAAAGTTCATCTTAAGCTACTTTGTTCCTTTCCAAGAAGAAAAGGGTAAGGCATTCTACAGGAAAAGAAGGGAAATCCAAACTCTTATTAACAGGCATAATAGAAGCTATCTAGCAAAATCTCTCATTTTACCAATGAAGATATTGGAGTCCAGCAAGGAGTGACTTGCCTCTCATGTAAAACATTTACAAACCCAGGACTTGCCAAATTCCTCTAACTCTAAATCCAGAATCGTTCTCACTGTATCCCTTGCAGTCCTTTCTTGACTCAGAGATCTATATTTTCCCCACAGTGTCTTTGAAGTAGCAGGGATTCATTCTAGAGTTTATTTTTTAATGAATGACTAGAAAAGAAATTTGATTCATATTGTTAAAGAACAACAGAGAAAACCAAGGCACTAGTAAGTCCTCTGGAAAACACGGTTCAGCACATTGATTTTGAAATAAGCATACCAAGCAGTTTAATAAATAAACTTTCATTAAATGTCTATCATACTCTAGGAACTAACTGCTCAAGAGAATCAAAAAGAGGCAAAACACAGTCCCTCTTCTGATGAAGCCCACACTAGAATGGGAAAGACAATAATCAAACACAAATGTACCAACAAGCTTTAAAAATATAAATAGAAAATAATTAAAAGAAAGAAGGTACTAGAATTAAGAGAAGATGGAAAAGTTCCCTGAAGAAGAAGAGATTCTAATTGAGACTTTAAGGAATCTAAGGTAGTCAGTAGTCTGAGAGGAGAAGGAAGAACATTCCAGCCATAGGGGATAGAGAAAAATGCCCAGAGATGTGAGAAGGTATGTCTTGTTCATGGAACAGCTGGGAAGAAGTCCAGTTTCACTGGCTTCAAGGTTATGGGGAGTAAAGTGTAAGAAGATCAGAAAGGTAGAAGGTGGCAGGTAGATTATGAAGAACTCTCAACATCAAAGAGAGCATTTTGTATTTGATTTTGGAAACTACTATTGTTTAGTGAGTAGAGAGAGAGAAGTGATGTGTTTGACTCTGCACTTTAGGAAAATTACTTTGGTGAGTGAAAAGAGGATTGATTAGAATGGGGAGAGATTTGAAGCAGGCTGACTCCACTAAAATATTATTACAATAGTTCTAGGCATGAATCAAGAATGACACATAGGATGAGAACCTGGGTGACATGGAAGATGAGAGTATCTTTGATGGTAATAGGGAATAGATATTTTGGAGAGAAAGAGAATGCATTTAGTTTTAGATATATGTTGACTTTAAAATGTCTACTGGGCATTCAGTTTGAGATATCTGAAAGGTAGTTGGAGATATGAGATTGGAGATCAGCAGAGAGGTTAAGAGCAGGACAGATTGATTTGAGAATTATCAGTATAGAGATGGTAATTAAATCCTTTGGAACTATGATATTCGCACAAGAAGTAGGATTTTTACAGAGGTTAGAAAGGGTTAGAAGGGGACCTAGGACAGAACCCCAAGGGACACATAGGGTTAGAAAATGTGATATGGGTGGGTGTTCAGCATAGGAGACAGAAAAGGAGTGGTAGTCTGATATTATAGGTCTTTCTCTTAACTCATTTGCTTTTACTTTCATCATTAATGACTAAAACACAGATTAAGAAAATTGTATTTATGCTTGTAAAATAACCACAAGATCTTTTTTTAACTTTTCATGAGAAATTGAGACTGACATGATATTATGAATTCATGAATTTATCATTGTGAATACTCTCTCCACTCACTGGGGTAGATCTTACCCCAACCATGCCTTCTCACATTGCCCTGTTTTCATCCATGTCCTTTTATGAATTCTGTGTAGAAGAACTATCCAAAATGGTGATGCCGTATATTTGTTTATTTGCTTTTGTGGGGGTTGATAGGGAAGAAATGAGTTTCTAGTAATACTGATCATGGCTCTCCATTTGCATGGTCTTGATCGATTATCAGCCAATAGCCCTTATTAGTTTTTAGAAAGGGGTATAATAATTAAGAAATATCTCAAAAAACTAGAAACACACCGTCTTCCCCTATTCCCTCCCTTCCTCCTCCTCACAGAGTCACGATGAAGGGTGAGTTCAGACTCAAAACATAATGATGGTAAGTTTTAGTATAGGGGACCCATGTGACTAAAGAGTAAATTAATAATTCTTGTTATTGGATGTAACTTTATCCCTTTGCAGTCATCATGAAGTTTTCCTTAGATTCACCATAGAAGATTGGTGCTTTATCACATCTGCCTCAAGATTACTACTCATAGTTACTTCTGCTAGTTCTAATTGATTCTTCTACCACCTTTAGTGGAACCTCTGATGGGACCTCAGAATCTCTGACATCTAATGGTATCTGAAGGAGAAGGAAGGGGAAGGAGGAAGAAGCATGGAAGGAAAAGAAGAAAGAGACAGAGACAAAGTGAGGCAGACAGAGAGAAGAAGAGAAATAGAATTATTTTCTAAGATGCATTGTAAAAAGAGATTATTTCTCAAGGATAGGTTGCACTACGTGGCCATTGAAGGTTCTCTCTACTCTGAATTTTTGCGATTATATTATTCCATGGAATATTAGTAAAGATAGGAAAATAGTTCTGAAATAATGGAATAAAACTTCCTCTGTCCCTGAAAGAATCATCATGGTCTACCTATTTTCTTTAAAAAATTTTGATGCAAAGTTGTTGGACTACTTTCTAGACTTTAAAGCTTCCAGTGTCACTAAGACTTTCTTCAGGGAAAGAACAGTTAGTTTTCCTCTCAGTTTTTTTTAAGCTCTCAGTTTTTTACCTTCCTACTTGATAATAACTTCCTTTTGCTGGTTACAATTCTGTGTTTTAATCTGGTACTCAATAGAAGCACAGACATTTTTGAGGTGAAAGAAAAAACAACAAACTCTTGAGGGCTATGTTGCTCATGATCACAATTCTGGCAAATTAAAGATAATGGTCATAAAATTGTAGTGAGCACAGTGGATCCTGATTCCATATGCTATCAGTGAAGGTGGTAGAATGGTAGTTAAAAACCTACTAATACCTTCTCATAAGAAGAAAGTGGAGCACCCTATTAAGTCTTCTGTGCTCACATCTCTTTCTTTGTAATCTGTGATTGTGGCTCATTCATTTTTTGTCACACCCACCTCTTCATGACCCCATTTGAAGTTTCCTAGGAAAAAAGATGCTGAAATAGTTTATTTTCTTCTTCAGCTCATTTCAACAAAGGAAACTTAGGCAAAAAGGGTTAAATGATTTGCCTTGGGTCACATAGCTAGTAAGTGTCTGAGATCAGATTTGGACTCAGGAAGATGAGTCTTCCTGATTCTAGGCCTGGCACTCTAAATTTAGCTTCCCCTTCTCTGAATATACCCTTTCCATTTTCTCAAAGGTAAATAAAAACATTTAAAAAATAATCAGCAAAGATGGCTGGAGAGCTTATAAAATGCTTTTATACCAGATGGAGTACCATAAACCTGCTCTATGAAGGGAAATAGTTATTCAAATACTGCTAAAATAATTGACTTTATTGACATGTATATATCATCCTATGAGAAGTAATTGTATAGCAAATCTTATCTCCAGGTTTCATTAGTAGGCACACCTTTTACATAATCTTGTATATTTATTCACCGCCTACTGAATTAAATATAAACTTTTGATCCTCTTCATCAAGTCTTTCCACATCCATAAAATCATAGATTGAATTATGGATTTAGAATCAGAGGAGGCCAAACAGGTCATTTAGTCCAACCTTTTCCTTTTACAGGTGAGTAATTGAGACAAAGAAAGGCTGTGAGGATTGGAGGAATGGGAGAAAGGAGAGAAGAAGATAGAGGAAGGGAAAGGAAAGTAGTGGTCCCCAGCCCCAGCAGGGGGGAATTGACCAGAGCCCTTCAGGGATACAAATAAAAGATCAGAGAGCAAATTTAGGGTTTTGAATAGCTAGATTTTATTTTAATTAGAAAGGGGGAAAGTCTAGGAAAAACTAGGATGTAGATATAAAGGGGAAAAAGGGGGAGAGAGAGAGAGAGAGAGAGAGAGAGAGAGAGAGAGAGAGAGAGCGCACACTCAGGATCTGAGAACCTTGGAGCTCCAGAGAGCTAGCAAGACTCCAGGGTAGAGAGAGCTCCAGGGTAGAGAGAGAGAAAAGGCACCAAACTTTCTCTTTATACTATCTCTGACACCTCCCACAAAGGAAGTGGGAGGTGTCAGGGGAAGTTGTAACAGAGAGAATCCTGGGAGTTGTAGTCTCCCAGGGCTTATGATAATTCCAAATGACACTTTCCTCCCTGTGATACTTTGGGAGACCAATCTCCCCAATGGATCATAACAAACATATAAAAAATAAATTTACAATTACAACAAATAAAGGGTATATACATCAATACAAGGGGAGAATGGTAACAATTTTTTACACTATAAGGAAATCAATGGTGCTTCTTTTACAAAAATATTCAGGGAGAAGTCCCCTTATTTCACAACAAAACATACATATAACAAATTCATTTAAACAAAACAGATGCATTTTACAAAACAAATTAATAAAAGACAAATGAATTTAAAAACTCCCCAAAGTTCAAAGATTTTTGCACATCCAATTGCTCTCTTAGGCTCCTGGATCAGCATGCATTCTCCATGTGGTCTCCACTGGCATCTCCATTCGGATTCCAGGAGGTAGTAAACTTCTTTTCCTAAAACAACCTAAATGCTCCATATGAAATAAAAACACATTCTTGCCCTGAAGAGGATAGAAAGAAATATTAAAATCACAGAGCGATATATGACTGAGGCAGGAGGCATATGAATCACTGCCAATCAAATTCATCAGAAAAATTAGCACAAAAAAGCCAAATAAGTAGTGGATGAAAAATTTTAAACATCAAATTCTAAATTTTATATGAAAAAATTCTAAATAAGAAAAAAAAAACAAGTCACACTGGGTCTTTGAATAATGTCCAATTAAAGTAATCCATGTCTGATATCATGGACCTAACCACCTAGCAGCCAGGACCACAGTCAACTACCATAGTAATAAAATTTAGAAAAAGGACTAGATTTGTATTTATTGGTCTGATATTACAAAAATACAAAAATTTTACAAAAAGGACAAAATGCATATCAATTCAAACTCAATACAAGTCTCTTAATATAGGTAATATATGTACACATTTTTAAAAATATTCAAAATACAAGCCTTCCAAATTATCGATACAAAGCAAGTTATTATGGTCTTTCATAAAGGCACATGTCAAATACCGGATGGCATAAATAAAGATAAAGGCGTGGACAAGGACTGTATTGTAAAATTATGCTTCTTCTTTCCTATTTTTAAAGGGAGACAAAACTGAAAAGGGTTAATAGCAACAAAACAACAAAAACAATAGAGTCTTAATAGAGTTTAAGAGGCACCTCCTTCTGAGTAGTGCATGGATGAGCTCCACTTTGAAGATACTGTCGTGGGGTCATTTGTTGTGAGTTTTGTGCCTGATTATCAGTCCTGAAATTGTGGTTCCTATAGTTATTGTTTCTGAAATTAGTATTGTTTCTGTAGTTATTATTATTCCTGAAATTGCTGTTCCTAAAATTGTTGTAGTTGTTATTATTATTCCTAATTGTCTGGAACAGATTCCTGCATCATTAAGTGGCCCTTCTTGTTACAGAAATGGCAGGTCAGAGATTGATAGACTCTTGGAGAGGGGAAAGTGGTATTGGTGTAGTATCATTATGTCCTCTTTCCTGATTTTCTATTTTATTACATAATGATTTCAGTTCTTTTTGAATGGTATCCAAAAGATCATTAGTTTGTACCTTTGTCTCTTCATGTCCTTTAGTGACATACACAGCTATTTTCCTTAATTCGTCCAGATCCATTTCTGGCCATTTGGGACAATGCATCTTAAAGTAATCCTGGACCACTCTGCTAGAATTGTTTAAAAACTGTCACCTTATTTGTTTTATACTTTGCTCCATTGATAAATCCAAGTCCAAATATCTAGCTCCCAATTCAATAAACCTGTCCATAAACTGAGAGGGAGTTTCATCATCATTTTGCATTAGGCATTCAAATTTGGTCCAGTTGTCTGGATGTTCTGCACATTCTTTCATTGCTTTTAATATTGCAGCCCTAGCATATTTAACTACAAAAGTTCCTCTTGGTTGTTATAGTCCCAGTGTGGATCCTCGCATGGCCATTGAACTGCATTTTGTCCTCGGGCCTTATTTACATGAGAGATGATTTTGTTTCTTTCTCTCTCTCTGTCAGGAAGATCTAGAGTGATTTTTCCACGTCCTTATAGGAAGGATTGTATTGGAAAAATATGTCTTCCATCCTTTTCATTAGAGCCATGGGGTCATCCTTATAATTTGGAACATTTTAAAAAAAATCTTTGATATCTTGAGGAGTGAATGGAGTATGGTGTGTTAAATTTATCACATCCCCAGATCTGCCTAATGTAGGTACTTCCCTTAAGGGGAAAAGGCCTTCATAGGAATCAGATTCATATGAAACAGAATCAGAATCATAGCATGGTTTTGGTTTCTTTTTAGTCATTTTGGTGTTTATTGGTGTTTGTGTGCTTACCGTGGCATGGATGGGAACTGATAGGGTCTTGGTTGGGGTTGGTTGTGAGTTGGGAGAAGGGACAGGAGTGTCAGGAGAAGGAGGAGTGGAGGGAGGGTTGGCCAGGAGATGCACAAGATGAGAGAGGAGTTACGTTACATCTGTCTCCTCTATTTCAGGAGCAATAGGACTGTTCTCTCCAAGTATTTCAGGAACAGCCTCACTAAATTTGGAATCAGATTTTTGAATTGGATACTCTTGACATTTTGAATCAGATCTTTGAATTGGATCCTCCTTTTTCAGTGCATTGTGCATAGAGTATTTGAAGTTGTCCAATTGGATTTGTACTGCCGCTTGGATATTGGCTTGCATTTTGTGATTTGAAACCTTCTGCATCTTCATATTGAAGATTAGAAAAATAAGAATACCCAGCAACATCAGAAAAAGAATGTATTCAGAACCCATAAAGGTTTCCGATTTGGCAAAAGCCAAAAAGCTCTGCTGTATAAAAGCAAACATGTTGGGAGGCTTCTATTTATTTATTTAGCTAGCCTTTATTTATTCAGTTTGCTTTTATTCTAATTTTTTATTTAATTGTTTCTTCTTATTTATTTGTTTGTTTGTTTGTTTGCTTGCTTGCTTTTATTTATTTGGTTTCAGCTGGAAAAAAATTATTATTATTTTTTTAATGTATTATTATTGGCACTATCCTTGGTGCTGCCTTCCAATGGCAGAAAGGTAGCACTGAAGCTTAGCAGAAAAAAGAGAGGGGGGAGCACAGTGAGTGCTCAGTGCTGGCCTCTAGTGGCCAAGGTAGTACTGCAGTTTAGGAGGAAGTAGGGAGTGGGGAGCAGTGAACTGGACGAAAGCTGAAATACATGTGAAAGCCACTATGAAAGCCACTATCAAAACAGATGAAAACCACTATCAAAGCAGGTGAAAGCCGTCAGGCTAATAAGCAAGGTAAATGAGTTTTTTTTTAGTGTTTGGGGTTTTGGTATTGCCTTTTAAAAGGCAAAATCTCTCCAAAGGGAGAGATTGGAGTTAATAGGGGGCAGTAGGGAAAATTTAGGCTGGGGTGGTTGGAAGGTAGAGAGGGATCTAGGTTTTCCCTCCAGTGGACCCCTGTTGGTTCCAGCTGGGGACAGATCTTGGTTTCCACCACTGGCAGACCCCTTGCTGGGTCTTTTGGCACTGGCTAGGTTTTTTCTAGGGGACTGGGGTTTTTGAGAGCTGGCTAGGTTCCTGGGTTGGGTGAGGGATTTGGGGCTTGGGTGATGGATTTGGATCCCCTGCTGAGGCACAGGCGCTGGGCAGGGGAAGAGTAGGGGAAGAGTTCCTTTTTTTTTTTCCAGACCCCTGCTGGGTTTTAGCTTCTCAGGGGTAAAGGGGGTTAGGGTTAAGGCTCCTTGACTGGGGTTGGGGGGATTCAGATCTAGGACCTTTGCTGAGACAGAGGAGCTAGGCAGGGGCTTAGTAGGGAAAGGGATCACCTGCTGGGCTGGGTTTGGGCAGGAAAATTTTTTACTTACCCTTAGGGAGTCAGGCAGGCAGGTTCAGGTCCACCTGAAGGTCCCCATAAACTGAGAGAGGGATTAGGGATGAAGGTAGAAGATTGGAGGAATGGGAGAAAGGAGAGAGGAAGGTAGAAGAAGGAAAAGGAAGGTATCATCCCAGCCCTGCAAGGGGAAATTGACTAGAGCCCTTCAGGGGCTCAAATAAAAGATCAGAGAGCAACTTTAGGGTTTAGAATAGCTAGGTTTTATTTGGATTAGAAAAGCGAAGGTCTAGGAAAAACTAGAAGTTAGATAAAAAGGGGGAAAGGCACCAAGAGAGAGAGGTCAGGATCCAAGAGCCTCTGGGCTAGAGAGCAGACCCTCCAAGGTCAAGAGCACTGCTTCCAGGGTTGAGAGAGCTCCAGGGTAGAGAGAGAGAAAAGGCGCCAAACTTTCTCTTTTATACTTTCTCTGACCCTGGGAGTTGTAGACTTCCAGGGCTTACAACAATTTCAAATGACACACTTGTCCAATGTTACTTAGGTAGTAAGTGACAAGGATTCTGTTTCAGTATTTCCTTTCTGACCTTATATAAAATAGACTACTCTGCTTCTTATTTTCATCTTGTATCATAATGTATCATATGCTTATATATGATCTCCTCCAACCACCATATTGTCACCTATTTATGAGTTGTCTCTTTCTTTTAAGTAGGATCTCAGATGTCATCTTCATCATGATACCTTCTTCAACTCTCCAGATTTAGCAACTACCATGTTAAAGGAGTAGAGACCTTGGAATATAATATTACTGAAGGCAAAAGAGATAGAATTACAATCACGAGTAATGTATCTAGCAAAATTGAGTATAATACTTCAAAGGAAATATTAATAACATTGTAAAAATAATAAACTGTTGACCTAGTAAATAAAACCAGGAGACGACTTAAAAAATCAACAATAAAATAGCTAGACTATTAGTTAATTTGATTTTTATGCAACATGCATTTTATTTTATTTTTTAATTTTTTAGAATATTTTTACATGGTTACATGGATTCATGTTCTTTCTCTCCTTCCCAACCTCTATCCCCCCTCCCCATAGCTGATGCGCAATTCCACTTGGGTTTTACATGTATCATTGATCAAGACCTATTTCCATATTATTGAAAGTTATACTGGGGTGGTCGTTTAGAGTCTGGATCCCAAATCATATCCCCCTCAACCTATGTGTTCAAGCAGTTGTTTTTCTTCTGAGTTTCTACTTCTACAGTTCTTCCTCTGAATGTGGATAGCATTCTTTCTCATAAGTCCTTCAGAATTGTTCTGGATCATTGCATTGCTGCTAGTAGAGAAGTCCATTACATTCTATTGTGCCACAGTGTATCAGTCTCTGTATATAATGTTCTCCTGGTTCTGCTCTTTTTACTATGCATCAATTCCTGGAAGTCATTCCAGGTCACATGGAATTCCTCCAGTTCATTATTCCTTTCAATACAATAATATTCCATCACCAGCAGATACCACAATTTGTTCAGTCATTCCCCAATTGAAGGACATCACCTCATTTTCCAATTTAGGCATAGTTCTAAATTGTCATCCAGAATGGTTGGATCAATTCACAACTCCACCAGCAATGTATTAATGTCTCAGTTAACTTGATTTTTTAAAAAAAGAAGAAAACCAAATTACCAGTATCAAAAATGAAAAGTCTGTGTACACTATCAATGAAGATGAAATTAAAGCAATTATTAGAAGTTTTTTTCCAAACATTTATTAATATTCATTTTTAACATGGTTACATGATTCATGCTCCTCCTTTCCCCTTCACCCCCCCGCACTCCCCCCACCCATGGCCAGTGCACATTTCCATTAGTTTTGTCATGTGTCCTTGATCAAGACCAATTTCCAAATTGTTGGTAGTTGCATTGGTGTGGTAGTTTTGAGTACACATCCTTAATCATGTCCACCCCGACCCATGTGTTCAAGCAGTTGTTTTTCTTATATGTTTCCTCTCCTGCAGTCCTTCCTCTGAAAATGGGTAGCGTTCTTTCCCATAAATCCCTCAGAATTGTCCTGGGTCATTGTATTACTGCTGGTACAGAGGTCCATTACATTCAATTTTACCATAGTATATCAGTCTCTGTGTACAATGTTCTTCTGGCTCTGCTCCTTTCACTCTGCATCTGTTCCCCGAGGTCTCTCCAGTTCGCCTTGAACTCCTCCAGTTTATTATTCCTTTTAGCACAATAGTATTCCATCACCAGCATATACCACAGTTTGTTCAGCCATTCCCCAATTGAAGGACAGACCCTACTTTTCCAATTTGTTGCCACCACAAAAAGCGCAGCTATAAATATTTTTGTACAAGTCTGGGGTACAAACCCAGCAATGGTGTGGCTGGATCAAAGGGCAGGTATTCTTTCATAGCCCCTTGAGCGTGATTCCAAATTGCCAGCCAGAATGGCTGGATCAGTTCACAGCTCCACCAGCAATGCCTTAATGTCCCAATTTTGCCACATCCCCTCCACCATTCATTAATCTCCCCTTCTTTCATTTTAGCCAATCTGCTAGGTGTGAGGTGATACCTCAGAGTTGTTTTGATTTGCATTTCTCTAATTATTAGAGATTT
>NC_058130.1:83175182-83258551 GCF_016433145.1 Gracilinanus agilis | reverse complement strand
GGGGGCAGCTGGGTAGCTCAGTGGAGTGAGAGTCAGGCCTAGAGACAGGAGGTCCTAGGTTCAAACCCGGCCTCAGCCACTTCCCAGCTGTGTGACCCTGGGCAAGTCACTTGACCCCCATTGCCCACCCTTACCAATCTTCCACCTATGAGACTGAAGTACAAGGGTTAAAAAAAAAAAAAAAAGAAAAAAAAAACTGATTGGCCCATGTCACAACATACACAACATTTGATCGCACATACTTCTCACTTTTCATACTTGCCAAGGAAAGGAGGGATTTGAATTTTCTCTTCTCTTCTCTAGGTCTTATTAGTCATTATAATTAGATAGCACCAGAGTTTCCTTTTGTTGTTATTTTTCCCATTTATGTCATCTTGATCACTATATAAATGATTTTCTTTGTCCAGTTTACTTCACTTTGCATCATTTCATTTCTTCCCATTTTCTCTGAACTCCTGATATTGGTCATTCTAACAGTGCAGTAATATTCCATTACAGTAATCTGCCACAATTTATTTCACTCTTTTGAAAATCCTAGGTATCTAATATGTTTCTAGTTTTTTTTCCTGTTACCACAAAGAAGGTATTGCTATAAATATTTTGTTATATATAGGACACTTTTGTTTATGTTTCTAACCTTCTTGGAAATATATTCCTAGCAACAGGATTTTTGTGTTAAAGGGCATAGATATTGTAGTCACTTTTCTTAGCATAATTCCAAATTGATTTCCAGAAAAGTTGGGCCATTTTGGGGACTACTCCGAATAAATTAGTACATATGTCTTCATTCTCTGCAGCAGAATTAATTTCCATCTTTTGTTATCTTTTTTCCAGTTTTTTTTTTTTTGGTACTAGCTAAAACTTTGGAACTGTCTTGCTTTGTATTCCTTAGTTACTAAGTTATAGCTTTAACAGATTGTCCTGTCCCTTTACCCTCATGACCTATGTGTGTTAAGGCTTAAACTTAAAGACTAGGCATTATCCACTCTCACACACCTGCTTGCTTGTTTGATATTTAGAGATTTTTCCTTCATCCCTGTCCCTCAGTATTTATTGGGAAATTCAGAGATTTTGAGACTTTGATTGGAATGTGAACACCATACCACATCTGAAGCCACTTCATTGTATGTTCCCTACAGATGAAAACCAATGGAAACCACACATTGTTGTCTTTCTCCATAGACAACTCCTTTATGAATAGCAATAGAGTTTTGTTGGTTGCTCTCCTTGTGTGGCAGCATTGCTTTTCATCCAAACCACTGTCTACCTTTCTGTACTGCACTGGGGTAAAGGGGAACATGGTAGATGGTGGTCCTATCACAGCAACAATCTTCCATATGGATGCTTACAGTTTGTGATGCTTCTTTTGAGAATAGGAAGGGGATTTTTCAAAGTATTGCTAAAATCTCACAAAATGTCAGACTTAAGGCCTATGAGTTCAATGTGTGTGTGTGTGGTTTTTTTTTTTTTGGCAAATAGGTATACTCAAGCCTTTAGAGAGGAAATGTGACATCCATGTTTCTGAGAGGGGTTCAAGCTGCATCACAGAAACCATTAGCCTAAGGTCACACAGATAGTTCATGGATGAGTCAGAACACAAATCCAAGTGGTTTGTTGCCAAGTCTAGCACTATTTCTATAGTATCAGTCCATGTCTAGTATTGTTCTTTCAAAATGAGATTCATTTAGACAACTTATTGTTTTTTTCTAAAAAAAAACAGTTAACACATTTATAAAGCAAGAAAAAAATCTTAAAACTCCAAAGAATAACAAAAAACTTTTAAGAAAATTAATAAATTATTCTTAAAATGTTAGTATTTAAATTTCTTCGTATGTTAATTGTAGGTAGACAAATTTATGTAACTAAGTCTAGACATTGAATCAATACCATTTTATAGAAGATTGTTCCTTCTTTTAATCTCCAACAGATTTAAAGCTCATCATCATACAAATAGGCAAATGTAATACTCAAACATTAATTAAGATGGCAGTTAGAGAACTATTAGTCAACTCAGATAAACTGGGAAGGAATGACCAAAGATTTCCAAAATTTATAAGACCCACATTTCTCTAGTGATTCCACTAGAACATTTGTAGAGCTAGAGAAGATGAACATTCCTTCTGTTTGCATTGGAACTCAACAATGAATCCTCCTAGAAAGGAGTTTGGAGTTAGCAAAGAAGATGTTTTTATAGCTAGCTATGCTGGCCAGACAAGGAGTAGGAAGTAACTTAACTTCCCTGAGAAGTTCTTTTCCTATAAAAAGTTAGCTTATAAGTTTTGGGGAGGTCTAAGCATCCCAGATCAGGGAAGCTTAGCCAGAGCAACTATCTGAGTCTTTTGAGGTTTATCCATTGCTGATGGAATAATTGAATCAGTAGGAGGGTGGAGTAGGGGTGTCTTGAATTCCACATTCTTTCAATTTGGCCAGTATTTTCCCCATGGAATATAAACTGAGGGAGCTCAAAATGCAAAGAAAGTTTGGGATTGATATGGGTTTGGCATCACGAAAATATTGGTTGAATGACAAAAATAAAGTGGTAAGAGGTTGCATATTTTTTTTTGTTTTTTTTTTCAACTGATTTATCCCTGGAACCATATGATTCCAAGCTATGAATCATTTTAGATACAGTTTGGGGAGAAGGCATAGTAGTATGTAATGGCTTCTCTCTAAGCAGAAGGAGATAAATTCATATATTTAAAAACCTGACTAATTCAAGCCAATTAGAGAAGCTCCATTCATTTTTCTAAGAAGTCTTAATTTTTAGAGCATAAGTTCATTCAAACAGAGGAAATGGGCGTAGGAGCATATGGTTGCTATAGAATGAGTATGATAGCTCCTGAGAACAGTACAGTGAAAACAGTATTAATTTTGAGTCAAATTTGGGTTAAAATTCTACTCTAGATAATTACCTTCAATATAATACTGGGCAAATTATTTAACTATTTTATATATAAAATGGAGGTTAGAATTAAATAGCTTCTGAGCTTCCTTCATGCTTTTATTCTTTGATCTTATGAGATTATTTTAACTCAAATTCTCATTACTATCTCACAGTTCTGGAACTTAGAAATGGAAGGAACTGTCAATCTGAAGTTATTCCTCTGTCTCCTCATTCCTTACCTCCTTTTCCATACATCCATCTCTTTGATGATACATATTTCTGCCATTCCTTTGGTGCAGTTCTTCATAGGTAATGTGTTGTGGCCTATCTGTGATGACTCTACTTTTTTCTACTTTATTTTTGATGATCTACCATTTTGATTCTTTGGGGATTGTATTACTCTAGGTTTTGCAAACTTAGAACATTGATGAAATAATATTGGTGTTGCAAAGATGGATGATTTTTTTTTCAGGGATAGTTGTGTGGATAGAATCTTTTGGCTCTTTCCTGACAAGTTATTACTGATTTTTTCCTTTCCCACAACAAGCTGCTGCCCCAGAACCTGGGGATCTGTGAATTGTGAAACATTTTGTCCTATCTGTTCCCTGATCTCTCAGCTGATATATTTCCATCATCTAGCAGGATACTTGTTCCCCAAAGAGCCTATAATCTATATCCCCAACTTGGGGCTGGCTCAGGTGAGACAGGATTCTTTTTTGCTTTCTTTTCTATGTCACTTTTTTTTTCAAATTCTCTTCTGATACTTCAATTTGAAGTCAATAAATCTCAAGGACATGAAAATATCAACCAATAATTTTGAGGGCAATTAAAGATAATATTATGGAATGATCACCTAATATATTTCATCATTTCACATAGAGTCATATGTATATCAGGACTAGAGAAGTGATCATGTACTTATTCATTAAGAAAGTTCTCTAGACATTCAAGATTAGTGATCTACCATGATAGGCAAATAGGTAGGATCTACACTGAAGAAAAAGAATGGTGAACACTCCAACAAACATTAATGTAAAGGGGAACCAGAAAATGAGATAATATCCCTGTATAAAATTATAGAACACTCATAATTCAAGTACTCTAATGAAATTATATTGCAAAGTAAAACTGTCCGGAACAAGATTTGAGTTACTTGAAATTGATACCACTTAGCTTCTAGAAAAAGCATTTTTGGGGCAGCTACTGTTTACAACTATTCTGATTCCCTAGAAGAAAAAGAAAAACTGAAGGGAAGAGTAGAGATTCATTTCATCCTTAAATGCTTCCCATTACTTATTTTTAGAGTGTCTACAGCTGATTCCTTTCTCTTTACCATGACCTCCAATCCATCACATCTGTCCTGCTTACAACCTCTTTCCTTCCTCATCTTGATTTACTGATGAACCAGTTTGGCTCTACATTATCTTCTTCTTTTTAGTACTGTGCCTCATTATTTTATAGAAGGATTAGCTGTTACAAAGCCCAGCCTCGTATTACTCATATCATTCTCTGCCCTTTTTCCTACTCATATGCTGCTGAAGGAAGCTAGAGAACATCATTAAAGTGTGTAAACTGGGAATGCTACAGGTTTATGCTATACAAACTCAACAGTGACTTTGCTATGGTAAAGCAATCTTTTTACAGCTTTCTAATTAATTCTCTATCCAATCAGCATGGTAGCTTTTCCATACCTTTTCATCCCTCCCCAAATCTCCCACAACTTCCTTTCTTCTCTTTTTCCTCCCCTCCTCTCTATGCTGATGAGTCTCAGATCTATCTAGCCTGCTCTAATCTCTGCTGACCTTCATTCTCACATCTTCAGCTTTCAAACTGCATGTCAAATAGACATCTTAAACTCACTATATCCAGAACTCGACACATTCTCTTCCTTTCCAAACCATCCCCTCTTCCTAACTTTCCTATTGCTGCCAAAGATACTACCATCTACTGTTATAAAATAAACTAGATGTAGATCTTGTATAGATGGAGAGGGAGAGGATGATATGACACCTCCCTCCTTTATAACAGTGCCCAGGCAAGATCCTTTAGGACAATGGATGATATCCCTTCAGGTACCACCTGGGGTTGATTGATATTGTATAATGGGCTCTTTAGCTTGGTAATGATTTGTCTCTGACTGCGAATCTCCCTTCCCAAAGAAGCTATGAATAACCACTTCAGGAAGATATTTTTAAAGGCTTTGACTGTATTTGACAAAGTTGGGGTATTAGGATTGGATAGAGGTATTGGGAAACCCTAACTAAATTTGGTAATGATAAACCCTTAAACTGTAGGCAAATAATGAGTCAAGATGGTTAGCTTCTCTGGTCCAGCTTGGCCACAGCCAAACCAGAGTAGACAAACTGCTATTTGATGTTTCAGCTTCTTCTCTGCTAGATGATATGCCTAACCAGTCTTTGGGATATCCACCCCTTTCACCTTCTTCTTCTTCTCCTGCCCACTTCCTGGATCCCTCTCGGTCCCTGGGAAACCTAGATAACTAAGATGATTGATTTCCTAATATCTAGGGGCAGTAGAATCGGAGATGATGGTCTGGGTACAGGTTGATGATGTTAGCAGGAACAAACAGGAGGATCTTGCAAGGTTAAGCCCAGCAAGTCTCAATCTCCAAAAGACCAGGATCCACAGATTTCAGGTCTCAGGGAAGGAAAGGAACCCTCAACCAGGGCTGCCAGGGTGTTTTATACTCCCCTGGGCCAACTGCTCTCTCCCCTGTCCTCACGGCCCTCTGGGAACATTCCGATATCCAACGGATCCACCTGTCAATCAACAGTGTGGACTCCTGGCTCCCAGAGATTCAATATAACACTTCCTATTCACTAAGGCTCTCTTCCTAGGTATTATCCTCATTCCCTTTCATGCTACTTATCTGATCAACAGTCAAGTAATGTGTTTCCCACCTTTGCAACCCCTCTTGTATATGAACACTTCTCTCATCTTACACTGTCATGTTCCTTTTGCAAGCCTGACTCATCTGATTCATGGACTATTGCAATAGCTTGCTGGTTCATCCTCACATCTAACTTCACCAAATTGATCTTCCTAAAATCCAGAAAGGACAATAAGATTCCCCACCCCCCAATTCAACAAACTCCAATGATTCTTTATTACCTCCTGGATCAAATAGAAAATCCTTTGTTTGTATTTCGAAGACTTTTATAACTTGGTCCCTTCTACCTTTCTTCTCCTTAAATCTTATTCCTTTCCATGAAGTCTTCAGTCTGGTGACACCAGCTTCCTTAATGTTCTTTGCACATAATACTCTCAACTCTAGACGTTTTCCCTGGTTGTTCCCCAGGTCTGGAAAATTCTCATTTATCTCCAGTGCCTAGCTTCCCCTTCCTTTAAGTCTCTTTTGAAATACTAACTTCTACAAAAAGTTTTTTTTCCTAGTTCTGCTTAATGTTAATGTTTTCCTTTTGAGATTGCTTTGATTATTTATGTATAGCTTGATTGTACATGGTTGTTTGCTGGTTGTTTTCCTGATTAAATTCTAAGCTCCTCAAGAGCAAGCTCTGGTTGTTTTTCTCTTTTTATTCTCCCTACAACTTCGCACAATGCCTAGCACAGAGCAAGACATAAATAAATTGAAGTCTGGGGCCAATGTAAAGATCTTTACTACATAAAGGTAATAACCTAAATAATGTAACCATCTTTAATACATTTTTGTGAAATGGAGTGTAATCAGGAATCATGCCAAAAGAATTACAAATCCATGTATACCTTTTGACCCAACAGTATTAGTTTTTAAAAATTTTTTTAGTTTTAGTTATATAGCATTATTAGGTTTATTTCCTAAGATGATCAGGGAAAAAAGCAAAAGCATCTATACATTCTAAAATATTTGTAGCAGCTCTCTATGATGACAAAGAACTAGAAATTGAAGAGATGTCCAACAATTGGGAATGGCTAAACAAATTCTGGCACATGACTGTGATGAAATACTACTGACCATGAAAAATAATAAGAAATAATGAATAGGTTAATTAAAAAAATGAAACAACCTACATAAAGTCATGAAGAAAGAAACAAGCTAAATCAAGAGAACATCATATATAGCAACAGAAATATTGTTTGAAGAATGACTTTTGTCTGTCCACCTCCAGATAAAGAACTGATAAATAGAAAAGAACAAGAGATGGTTTTATGTAGAGAAATTTTTTTTAAAATCAAATTATGCGTTCCCTAATGGGGAGAGGGAAAGGAGGACAAGGAAGGGTAACCTCGGTATTTTAATGTAACAAAAAAAACCCAAACAAATAAATTTGCATAAAAAGTTGAATCAGACACAGTCAATAAATTTGGCTCTGAATAAAGACTAAAGTCCTATACTTATTTTATATATGTATATGTAAAACATGTATGTAGATCTATGTATGATCCTTACCTTCCTCCTTCATAAAGGAAATAGTCAAGTCTAACCAATATTTTTTCCCCTGAATTTTAGAAATTTTGAACAAAGTAAACAAAACTTGACTATATTTACACTCCCACAGTGATTGTGCAGTCAACCCAGTTTTGGTCTTTACATTGGCCCCAGACTCAGGACTGACCTATTTTTCCATTCTATTTTCTTTCTTTGTTCAGACTTGTCCAGAGTTCTTGCATGCCAAGTGACACAGATGATGGTCAGTTATCTGCTTTGGAAAAATGAGCTAATTCTTTCAAATGACTTTTCAAAAAGTTTAAGGACCTGTACACAGTGTTTATTGTATTGTAGTTTTTCATTATAATTTGTTAGTTTGCATTTCCAGTTAGCTCATTTAGTATCTTTTTTCCACAATATATAAAGTCACCAAGTGGACAGCTAATCTTTTTTTTCTTATTTTATTCACATAAAGACCAAAAGTGGATTGGCTGCACAACTAGAGTGGAGAACATGATTGCTGTCTCCATGGAGCTCACAGTCACTTGATATAGAGATAACATATATACAGGTAATTACAAGACACAATGCCATATATATCAAAGACTGGCTTTTGACTTTGGATTTTAAAGAGGATAGGAATTCAACATATAAAGAGGAAGAGAAAGTTATTTGGGGTATATGGAACAGCTTGTCTATTAATTACAAGATGGATATAGTAAATAGTTCTCTGTTTTATTGATGCTCATGACCCACTATCATTCAATAGCTTTTTGGATATCCAGGAAAGATGGAATCACAAGGAGGATTTTAGACATATTGGTGATATTAAAATACTTATGACCTGCTTAAGAAGACAGCTTTGACACACGTGCATACACACACACACACACACACACACTGGTACACAAAATTAGAGAACAGAAAATTATATGTACACACATATATTTGTATATATAAATATAAATACATAGGTATACATACATAAATACACACATGTTTTATATGTGCATATATAAATATGTATAGGACTTTAGTCTTTATTCAGAGCCATGTTTTATATATACATATATAAAATATGCATAAGACTTTCATCTTTATTCAGAGCCAAAGTACTTGAGTAAAGAGAAGATGGAGAAGTCTTTATAGGTTGTAGGCACGTAGGAAGATTTTTCTGGTGGATCTTCAGTGGAGTGGGAAATTTAAATCTGAGGACTAAGCAAAGGGTTAGGATAGATGCAGAGGAAAGAAAGGAGATTCTAGGCAAGAAGTTAGGAGAATAAGATGAGCAAATGAAATACCCTAAACCTAGAAGTTGACCTGATTTTAAGATTCTGATCCTTCCTAAATATGTGTGAAGATAAGGGAATAAAGTCATGTTGATTGCTGAGGAGACTTGCAAAAGGCTAGAGTGGCTTTACATGTTGTGTATATCAGTGAGATGGGGAAAGTTGATCCCTTACAAAATGGCAGGTCTAAATGTTTAGGCTAGAGTCAAGCACCCCTCTGGATTTACTTAACATCCCTTGCCTTGCTACTGTGACTGAAAGTTGGATGGGAAATATGGAAACCCAAACACCAAAGGTATGTCGAAGGATTCCAATGGTACTTATGACTTTAGAGCTGGCAGTGGAGAAAGAAGAGTGGTCACTGTCCTAAAGAACATGGGATATTTAACTGGATAAGAACGAGGGTCAGAAAGCATAAAATTCAGAATCCTAGACTTTCAGAGTTTTTAAGTATAATATGCAAACGACTTCATAGTAAGACTGGCCATCTCCCCATTTTCTATGACTCAGCAAGAATTAGTCTCATGATTCAGGAGATTTGTACCTGATGTTGAGAATGGCCACATTTTATCTACCCTGTGAATTCCAATATGGAACCATAACAACTACCATTTTCCATCATACAAATTTCAAACATCTGTTTTGACTTTTAATTTTATTTTCTTTTGAAATGTCTTTTTTAAAGAAATGTTTGCTTTGAAGCTGCTGGAAAGACATTCCAATGAAGAATCCTGGAGGCTTTCGATACCAGAACAAGTATCCCTTGAGAGAAAGAGTTCATAATTCACTCCTAAGAAGTTTGGAACCTCTTTGCTGAGGGCTGAGTCAACAAGGGCTGTTTTTTCCTTCAGCTTCATTGAGAGACAGATAGCATGGTAGAACAAGTGATGGGATCAGAATACCTGAGTTATAGTCTCAGCACTGCCTGTGTGGCATTAAATATTTCATCTTATTAAACTTCACTGGGCCTCAATCTTCCTCATCTGTAAAAGATAGCAGGTTGGACTTGTTGCCCTCAAAAGTTCCTTGTAAATATATTTATACTCTTATGTTTCAGCAATCCTGATTTCTTTTCTGGATGCATTTTATGTATGTTTTATTCCAAAGCTTATAAATATGAACAACCAACTACTTTTTAAAGGGGGTAGTAGGGCATGATCTTCATGACTGCTGTATCTGAATTAATTTCACATGTTTCTTCAAATGCCAGGGCAATAATAGCTTTCGCTTGGCCTTAGTGTATCCTTAACTTTTTTTGGAATTCACCTCATTAGCAATGACCTTTCCATACACTAATATATAGCACAACATACAAAGTCACCAGGGCAACTGGGAAAGAAAACACTGGTGCTTTTAGAACTGACTTTAAAAATGAAAAGCAAAGCTGGAGTCAGACATGGGTGGGCACCAAAATAGTTGACCTGTCTGGTAGCAAGTGTGGGTTGAGTGTTCCAGACCCAACATAGTCCTGCCTGAGCTGGCATAAGATCTTGTCATTCACTGTCAACAGTACAACAGAATTCCAAATTTGGAAGCCTTTTCATTATAGAAGACTTTTAACCAAAGCACTTATTTTCCAAATGTGATTTGTTGTCATTAGTTCCCTGATATTTTTCTGACAAATTACATCTAATAAAAATAATCATTGTTGTCTCTCATATATGCACAAAGCCTTAAATGAAGTGCCAGGAACACAAACATAGAAAAATAATGTGGCCTCTACCTTTGAAGAGCTTATAATCTAACAGAGTGCATAATGCACATTTATATTGATGTGATTTATACTAATTTATATGATAAAAGGCATGTTGTGGTGGATTCCATTATATACACACTACTGATACTGGTCTCATTTTATAAATAAGGCAACCAAGGTCAAAAGAAAAAAAGTAACTGATAATTTCATAAATCTCTACTGGATCAAATGGAGTCATAGAATAGCACAGAGAATATTGAGAACCTTGAGCCAGGAGCTTTAAATTTAAGATCCACAATTTATGTGCTAGCCAAGTGACTTTGAACATGTAATTGAATCCCTTAGGGATTCAGTTTCCTCATCTATAAATTAGAGAATAGGGATGTTGAATTATATGACTTCTACTAATTCCAACTATAAATTCATTCTGACATGAATTTGTAAGGTGGAGGTGAGAAGGGGAGAAAATTTGATCAAGGAGATCATCTATTCAGAAGAATATGGACATGACCATTTGTGATATATTTAGAGGACACGATTGATTGCCGATTCAGTGATTTTAGGTGACTGGAGTTGTCTTCAAGATGACTGGCTAGCTGGGACTTCAGAGGAAAATTGAGAGTTGGTGTACCACTGGAGGTCTAAAAATAATCAATTCATCTTTTCTGTCTTTTTAAAATGTCCATTTTCAGAGGATGGGACAGAAAATAACAGTGAAGTTATATGTTTGGGGGAATGCCTATGTATCTATACTTTCTTTTCCATTCAGAAACCAACAATCACTATGATAGCAGGAGCAAATGGAATATATATGTGTTTGATCACAACTTTCTGAGCACGTCTCAAGATTGTAAACTTTAGAAGCACCAGTCAATGATACTTGTCCACTCAAAGCAATTGGTAAATTTTTGGAGAATATTTCTGAATAGCATCTTGTCTGATGAAGAAAAGGGATCTTCCATAAAAGTTCCTGAATAGTGCCCTTCTTGGTAGAGGCAGTGGAATTCCCCCAAAGCTCTTGGAGAGTGTCTGCTTTGAGGAAGCTAGAAACTCAAACCTGACTATCTCCTGCTATTAAAGAGATATTATTTTGAAAATGCAAGTCTGAGAGGAAGAAATGTTGTCCTTGGCAAAAATTGTGTCCTCTTTCCAAGAGATTCTAAATCTTTGAAAATTTCAGTAGAGTGAAAGAACTCACTAGAATATTATGACAACTATAATTGATTTATCTGTTTCTATATCGGTGGCCTCCTGAGAGTTCTTTGCATCTTCATTTTCTGTGGAGGAAAAATAAAAGCTTTCATACTCAATCATAACCTATTACCTTGAATACCTCATGTTGCTCTTAACTAAATCTAGGGGAATATTTGTAAAGAATTATACACAAACTATATTTGAAGATTATACCAGGGGGAGCCTAATTAATAACAAAGAAAGAAAAATATCTCTCTCAGGGTTGGCCCCCAAGGTCAGCCATGCTTTGGGTGATGCTATCGTAGTTTACACATTTATTAGTCATTTAACACATACAAGATCCTGCGCTAAATCATATGGAAACAAAACAGCTTTTATATTTTCCTGGGATAGGGAGGGGCAGGTGGTTATTAAAATGCTGTATCTACAGACAAAATAATTTGAGGAGGGAGAGTGGGAGAATTAAAAGAAGGGAAATAGGAAACATTTTTTGCAAGAGGGGACAACTGAATCCAATCCTAAAGGAATCCACTAATTGCAAGTTGTGGTTTGCACTTCAGTCACAGAGGAAAGATTATATACAAAGGCCCAGAGATGAAATATAATGGATAAGCAATAGGAAGGGGTCCTTATCTTTTTCTTATTTTTTTAACTATGCCTTCTTATCTTTTCCAGGTTAGAAGTGAAGGTTCATGGGTTGAATCAAAGAGCTCCTACAGGCTGTGTATCTAGCTTGGGTTGGTTCATTCCAGCACCACCTTAACCAACCAAGTTCACCTCCCCAACCTTTTCCTACCCTCTCACAACTCACTATATTAATACTAAGTTCAAGTCAGACACTTCATTGCTTTAGCCTACTGTAGCTCAGAACTTCGAAGCTCAAGAAATCCACCAATTTCAGCTCTCAGACCCATTTGCAGGAATTACAGGCCCGTGACACCAAACTTTGTAGAGATTTTCTTTTTATCAGTGATCAGCTTGAGGTATACATGTGAATGATTTTAAAGCCTGAACTGACAACTCTTTATTTTTAACTTGAGGGAATGAAATCTGATGAGGATTCATCAGTGAAATTGCCATATTATACTTTTCCAAGATGATTTTTACATATGTGGGTAGAATAGACAGAAAGAAGAGGGGAAGAAAGAGTTCAAAAACAGGAAAATTCTGAAATTTCTGCAATAGGGCAATGAAGAGGTGCTGCAGGTCCAAAAAAAAGGCAGTAATATTGTAAGTGGAGAGAGGGCACAAAAGCAAGAGATATTGCAAATGTAGAATTGATAAGAGAAATATAAAACATGTTTCACAATTTCTGAGGTTCTGGTCAATTAATTAATTAAAAAAAGGTGAAACTGTTAGTTATCAAAAAAAACCATTATTTTTCTTCTCACCTTCTGAGCATGGTAATGCTATGTTTTCTACACTGATGATTAAAACAATAAGGGTAAACTTCAGGATACTGTGGTGCTTTGGGGCTTTGTAATAGGATTTCTTTCAGGTTCCAGAGCATGGGAATTTCTTTAAGATGAACATTATCCTTGCAACTTACATTTTTTGAATTCTCAAAGCCTTTGATAACTTATATGATGGAGAGAGAATTATTGAGGGTTTATTAGCTCAAAAATTCTTTAAAATACCCTATTATTTCTCTTTTCCCCTCCCCCTTCCTAGGAAATCTTTAATAATAATAAAATTGTCCTTCATTTAGCCTTTACTTTATCCTGGCTAACAGGCTAAGAATTGGATGAGATGACCTTTGAGGTCCCTTTAAAATGAACATTTAATGAAAAAATTTTTCAGGGTAGAGATAATTGGGTAAAACCACACCAAAGAGATCAGAATGGCAAGTCTGGAATCCCAGTTCCAAATGAATGATAAATGATAATTGCCAGCCCCAACTAAGACTTTCAGTTTTTTAGATCAAGAATACATGGACATTTTTTTCATTAAGATCAGAACATATCAGGTTGAAGGTTAAATTGCTTTCAGTTGTTTATTCTCTATAGGCACGGTTGCCTTTGTCATAAAATACAACCTCCTTAACTTTCCATTTACTGTCTTTCACAATCTAATATCTACCTCCTTTTGTTGCCTCATTCCACATTATTCCTTTTCATTCTAGCCAAGGTAGATTATTAGTTATTCCCTGACCTCCTCTACCCTGTTCTACTTCACTGCATTCATTCTGGTAATGTCCATGTTTGGAGAATGTCTCTTGAAATCCTTTAGCTTCAATGTATTACTTCTTCCATGGAGCCTTTTCTGATTTTTGCCTTGCCTTCACACATCTTAAAATGTCTCCCCGTTATAAATCTTCCAAGTTTTTTTTTTTATATCTCTTCTTTTCTCCTTACATGCTTTGGATAACCATATACTTCTTTGTGAATATTCTATCCACCCTAGACTGTGTATGTATGTATATATATATATATATATATATATATATATATATATATATATGTGTGTGTGTGTGTGTGTGTGTGTGTGTGTGCGGTGTGTGTGTGTATGTGATTATATACATGTATATTTTTAGAGATAGATGTTTCTAACTAGATGTATCTTTCTCCCTCCCTATCTCTCTCTCCTATCTCTTTATCTGTCTTTCTATCTATATCTAAATATAAGATAATTTTAGGGGAAAACCACTTCTTGTTCTTCCTCACTGTTGGTACAAGACAGGAAGATATGAAATGTAGTGTGAGGAAGAACAAGAAGGTTATTTAGGCAGGACTCTAGAGTGTATGAAGGAAGAACTATGTAATGAAGCAAGAAAGGTAGGATGGGGCTAAGCTGTGAAGATAAATGCCAAATAGAGGAGTTTCTGTCTGATCCTGGAGGGAATAAGGAGCCACTGTAGTTTTCTGAGTATGTGGATATGTGCAGGGTGGAGATAAAGGGAGGATTTGATGTGGACACATTTGCTCTTTAGGAAAAAAATGACTTTGGCAATCATGTGAAGGACAGATTGGAGAGTGTGGAGGACCTTGAGGCAGGGAGACCAATTTTATCTACAAAGATAACATGAGAATCTTTGTTGAATACTTTGTTAAAATCAAAGTAAAATGTATCCACAACATTTCACTAATCTACCAGTCTAATAAACACATTTAAAAAAAGAAAATGAGCTTAATTTAGCATGACCTATTCTAGTTCCTGACTATCCCTTTAATTTATTATGTTAAACTCTTTAGCCTATTGTTCATAGATTACATTCTGTTCCCTTTTAAAGAATTTGATAAATCCTTTATTTGACTTTCTCTTCTCCTGCAATACCTCTCTTGTACCTTTTCTGTGTAATCAGGGTTTATTAGGGTATGTCCTAACATGGAGGTGCCCATGAGGAGTTCTTTAGAACAGGTCTAGGTTGCCATTATTGAGACCTCTGATGCCCCTATGATGTGAGTTGGAATAGTATCCTTTGCTTGGTTGTCTGTGTATTTAAACTGTTGAGACAGCCATTTACTCTCTTTTTATCCACTTTTTTTTCCTCCTGTGCATTCCTTCCTTCTGTGAGGATGCCATGAACTCTGAATGAAAGGGGAAGGGACTTCTTCATTTGCTCTCCTTCTTTTATCCTATTCAAGAAATGAACCTGGAGACATATTTATTTCTATTTTGTGCGATTTTTTTTGTGCTCTATTTTGTGCCAGAGTTGATGTCCATGGACCTGAGAGTGCAAGCCATGGTGACTTCAGATCCAGGATCTCAGATTCTGGATGGTTCAGCTTTCCTTCACAGCATGGAAGCCCTAAGAAGCCAGGGTACCTGGGACAGCATTCCAAGGTGGGTTTTGGACTTATGGGGACAATGTGCTATAAGAATTGGGCTAAGGTATGAAACAAATCTTTCTCCCCAGAAAATGAAGTAGTGTAGAGAGTGAGGAGAATTTTCCTGCACATTGGGAGAATAAGTTTGTATATTTGTGTTTATACTTTTGGAAGTATTTATCTATAAAATAATATAAATATATCTTATAAGGATGCAGGGAACAAGCCCTACAACTGACAGAATGCCACTGATAGAAGTTGGAACCAATAGCAGAGAATCAGACCTTTCCTCACTCAAACCTCTTAAAGATTCCAGAGAATCTCTGAGGGAGGAGTAAAATGGTAAAATGTAACACATCTGGCCCGTTGGAGCTAATGTCCAGAGTGGTCCGAATTACATCTGTCTTATTTGGTCACTGATAGTAGCTCAGCAAATATAGCTTCCATTTTTTCTGTACTCTTTGATGTGATACATCTAGATCTGATGGCTTGAACTCATTGACAGCATCTAGGACCTCTATGTTGTTATTGATATGCTTATTTTGGTATCATTTTCTTGTTACTTAATTTTCCTCTGACTTTTCTAGTCCAAAGTTTTCTCCTTGACATAGAAGACAGGAAAACAAAAACAAAAACAAGCATGGAGAAACTCTCTTTTATTTAGTTATCATTGTTCATCCACCTAAGCCATGACCCATTCCCTTCTGTGACTTTCCCAATCCCATGTAATACTATTGTCTTCCTTTTGTTGATTATTACTAAATTATCCTGCACATATCCTATTTGTATATGATTGTTTGCATTTTGTCACCCCCACTGGAGTGTGAGCAGGGTCCATTTCCCCGCCCTTTTTTGTGTCTTCTGCACACAAAACATTGTCTAGCACATATCAGATGTCTATTGAGTAATCGACTGATGATACCAGTAAGATAGCTATAATTATTTATTACATGGATAATATTACTTGACTTGCAAAGCAAAGTGATATATGAGGTTTAAGGAAGAGGTTTTTGTGTGGATCAGAGTATGTTTTTCTGAGGTGCAAAGATTAGAGTGATAGGATAGGAGAAAGAAGGAGAGATCATTCTTGGCATATGAAGAAAGCTGAGCAAAGGCCCAGTCAGTGTTTTGTCAGGAGAGAAGTAAACATTTTGGCTGAGGTATAGGATTAATGTGGAGAGATATCTTAGATTTTAAAAGATGTATACACAAAATGGAAGCATGGGAAAAAGATGAGGTTAAAAGCATGGCAAAGGGTTTCAAGAATAAGATCAAGATTGCTAACTCTTAGGATGAGCTGAGATTACCCAGAAAACTTAAATGACAGGCCTAATCATAGTGATAATATTAACTGATATTGAGAATTCAGGCAATTCATTTTACTTACCTCAGCCTCAGTTTCTTCATCTGCAAAATAAGAATTTCATGAGATGATCTCTCTATTGTCTTTCATGCTCTACATTTTTTTTTTGCTCAAACTATCTACTGTTTTTAGCAGTGATTTTTTTCTTAATTAAAATTTCTTTAAAGCCATCTCCATAGTAGAATATAAAATATATAGGTACTTAAAATGCTTGAAAGAAAGGATCTGAGCAAAGTTAATCAGGAGGTGGGCTTTACTATCTCTTAGGACTCTGTAGAAGTGCCAGCATTGCTCTTCAAATTGCCACCACCTCCAATCCACCACCACAATTGCCAATTGGGAAGCCACA
This sequence comes from Gracilinanus agilis, assembly GCF_016433145.1. Taxonomy (NCBI): domain Eukaryota; kingdom Metazoa; phylum Chordata; class Mammalia; order Didelphimorphia; family Didelphidae; genus Gracilinanus; species Gracilinanus agilis. Next base: position 83,241,622 of record NC_058130.1, on the reverse strand, counting down.
AATGGAGAATTCTCATGTGTCATTTCCTTTCTTTCCCACCACTGAGCCTCCAACCCTGCCTCAAAAGGATTTTTTTGGGTTACCAGTCTCTTTAGGATCTTATTTACCCTCATTTTAGGCCGGCAGTTACAATTTTTCATGTTATCCACTTCAAGCTTACCAAACTACAAACACAGCCGCCAAGAACCACAACTGAAATTGAAAGTGGAAATCAAAACCCCAAATATGAAACAACCTTTAAAACATGAGACTTGATGATGATATACATACATCTTACATACATATATACATAAATACATGCATGTCATACATATTTCAGAGATCTGTGCATCCTTTGTGTGTTTCTTCATCAATGTAGATGACAACCCTTTTTAGATATTGAGAATGATCCTTGTAAATCACTATGGAAAAAAAAATTCTTCACCTTCTGGAAAGTCTGTTTTGTTTTTTTTTTTGTCATTAAATTTCACTTTTTCTGTCTACAAAAACTTGATTTCTTCCACTCTACTCCCCTATAATAGAGTCTTTCCTATAATAGAGAAAGACAAAACAAAACTACTGTTGCAAACATATGTTGTCAAGCAAAACTAACTCCTGTATTGGCTAGTTCTAAAAATTAGGTCTCAATTTGCATTCAGAATCTATCGGAATCTCTATCAGGAGTCAGGTTTCATCATGAATCCTCTGGAATTATAGTGGTTCGCTTAATTAAATAAAGTTCTTAGACCTTTCAAAGTTCTTTGTCTTTACAATATAATTGTTAAAATATAAGTCATTCTCCTAGTTCTACTTATCTCACTCTGCATCCTTTATACAAATCTTTTTAGAGTTCTCTGAAAATAGCTTCTTCATTATTTCTTAAAGGGTAATAGCATCTATCACATTTATATATCATAATTTGTCCAGCCATTTCTCAACTGATGGGCAACCCCTCAGTGTATAAATCTTTGTCACTGTAAAAAGAAATGTCATAAATATTTTTGTACATCCCTAGGGATTTTTACTTATATTTACTTAATACCTCCCTTAATTAACTACCTTCCCTCTAGTTTCATCTTCTCCATTCCATCTTTTCTTCCTATTTTTCAATATTGAGTGAAATATATTTCTGCACTCAATTGTGTGTATTTCTATCTTCTTTGATTAGTTCAGATGTGAACCAAAGTTCAATCTCTTCCTCTGACCCTTTCCTTTTTCTTTGAATAGATTTCTTATACACTTAGTTATGTGAGACCATTTCTCATTTTTCCTCTTCTTTCCTACAAGTGTATTTTTTTCTCCACTCTTTCCATTCTTGTTTTAACATTGTCAAAAGATAACAGAACTACTCTCAGATCTGTTGTTTAATTATACATCCTCTATAACCCATGATGACAGAGTTCAGATGAAACTTAAATATCATCTTTCATATTAGAATATAAACATTTATCCTCTGTAGTGCCTTATGATCACTTATGTTTACGTTATGATTCTTTTGACTTGTATTTGAATTTCAGCATTTCTATGAAGTCTTGCTTTTTCATCAGACATGCTTAGAAGTACTCTATTTCCAAAAAAACCCATCCCACTCCAGTAGGATCATGTTTAGTTTTTCTGGATAAGTTATTTTGGTTTTGCCTAACATGAGGAAATAAGGGAGGGAGATCAATCAAAAGGTTATTGCAAGAGTCCAGGTATAAGATGATGAAGGTCTGAACCAAGATGATAGCAACATGAATCCAATGAAATTATTTCTCCTCAATTGTTTTCAGGGGTAATATTTTTGCTATGAGATACTTTAAGTTTTCTTCTTCTTTTTCAGCCTTTTAGCTTCATTTTAATACTTCTTGTTGGAGCATATCATTACCTTCAAATTGATTCATTTTAGTCTTCAGAGTTGGTGACTTTCATAAGTTTTTGGGTCAAGCTGCTAATTTCTTTTCCAATTTTTTCTTCCATAGCTCTCATTTCATTTCCACATTTTTCTTTAGCATTATTATTTATTTTATTAAAATAATTTTTAACTCTTAAAATAGTTTTTTTTCATTGCTTCAAAGAATTTTAATTTACTCTCCCTGTGTTTTCCTTTGAGAGACATTTTGGGGGTAATTTTCTTCTTCTGGTTTTGTATTTTTGTAGTCTTTGTAACCATAATTGCTCTACATGATGGGATTCACCTTTTACTTATTTGTTCATTCTTCCAACCTACTTTCTGACTTTGCATTAATGACTTAATTTACATTAAGACTTGCTGTACACATTTCTGTTAAAAATATCTGGGTTGGTCCAACTGTTGCTTCTTTGAGTTAATGTGTTGTGCTATTATATAATCTCAGGGACAGTCCCAATTACAATATGTGAATATAATAGATATTACTGTATTATAAGAAATTATGGTATGAATACCAAGAAGTGGGAAGACTTGTGTGAACTTATGTAAAATGAGTAAACAGAACCAGGAAAACAAAATAAATGAGAAGTACAGCAATTTAAATAGAAGAATCCTCATCAAAGTAGATTAGAATCTGAAATTGAATGATGTGAAATTATATTGATCAAGCCTTATCTAAAGGAAGAGACATAAGAATGCACTTTCCTTTCTTCTTTCTTAGTGTGGAACATAATATAAAATTGAATATAGTTCAGATTTTACTTAGATTTGTTGAACAATTCCATCCCCCCTTCCATTTTTTAATTCTTTGTTATAAGAGTGGACTTTCTGTGAGGAAGGGGTGAAGAATTCATAAGGAAATATATGATATAAAAACAAAATACATCAATACAACTTTAAAATATGGTGACAATTGCTCTGTCAATCTTACTTCCCTATCTCATCCCCTTGAGAAACCTATTTCTTGGCCAAGTTCACCCAGAGTCTGAGACAGGTTATCTTTATTCAATTCCCCACCTATATTTATTGGTTTGAAGCATATTTATTAGATACCTACAATTTTTAAGTACCATTAGAGATAACAAAGATAAATAACATGGTTCTGTTCTCAAAGGGCTTAGAGCCTTGTATATAACATAGCCAGATTCGCAAATAACTATGAAACAAGGCAGTTTATGCTGAGCTTTGCCAGAATCCTCTACATTTTTTTTTTTTAAACCCTTGTACTTCGGTGTATTGTCTCATAGGTGGAAGATTGATAAGGGTGGGCAATGGGGGTCAAGTGACTTGCCCAGGGTCACACAGCTGGAAAGTGGCTGAGGCCCAGTTTGAACCTCCTCTACATTTTTAAGGGAACAACAATAACAAATTAATTTCTGACTGCGGTGATTGGGGAAAGCTTCATGGAAGGAGTGCCATTTGCATAAAGCCTTAACTTAAAGAATTGGATTTCAATATATGGAGACAAAAGGGGAGGTCATTAAGTCTCCAATTAAATTCTTCCAAATTAATCCTGCTTAATTATGAAAGCTCGAGCTTATTACTTCCTTTTTGTTCATTCTATGGCAGTCCATGCCCACACTATCACCTTATTGATTCTAGTTCTTGCTGAGTGTATATATGTCTAGTCTCCACAAGACTGAAAACACTTTAAGGACAGGGACTATATATGCTCTCAATGTGTTTCTTTCTTCTGTTTTTCTTTTTTAACTTTCCCTTCCATCTTGGAATCAAATACCATGTATCTGTTCCAAGGCAGAAGAGTGATAAAGGCTAGACAATGGGCATTAAGTGACTTGCCCAGGGTCACACAACAAGGAAATGTCCCAGGTCAGATTTGTACCCAGGACCTCCCATCTCTAGACCTGGCTCTCAATCCACTGAATCACCTAGGTGCCCCACTCAGTGTTATATTTTCCAAGCACCTAGCACAGTTCTCCTGATATAGGAAGCACTAAATAAATAGTCCTGGAGTCAATACACTCATTATATTATTTAAATTTCACAACAACCTTATGGAGTTATGTATTTACCCATAGAATAGACTCTCCATTTTACCATTGAGGAATTGGAGTATCTTGCCACTGGTCAGAGCTAAAAAGTGTCAGAGGTGGGATGTGAACCCAATTCTTGCTTATTCCAAGTTAAACACTAAGGTACTCCACACTTTTCATAAGCCATCTTCAGACAAGTACTATTAGCTTCATTTTGCCTGTGAGGAAATTAAAAAAAATCCACATTAAAACACAAATCTCCTTTACAAACACAATTTAATTCAACAATTTATTTATTAAATCTTATTTATTTTTTTCAGATGAAAACAAAGTAAAATAAAACCAATTAAATGAATGATAAATATATAATCAAGCTGCCTCTGGTCTAGCTGCCAAAGTAAGTTTGGCAGAATCACATAGACCAGAACCTTTTCTGATTGTACTTTATACCTCTAAACTAGTCGTTTTATCACAGGAATCGTCAACCAATATTTTTGTCTTTTCCCCTAATTATTTTAATGACCTATGATACAAAAATTTGCTTTAATTTTTATAATGATTTTGGGCTTTGTAAAATACTTTACCGTAAATGAACACTAAACCTCCCACCACAGTGAACTTTTTGTTTACTTATGCTAATATTTTCCCCACAAAGGAAGTGACCACAGAATCTAGAGAGAGACAGACCCTTGGGTGGGAAAACACAAAAGTGTTAGACAGAATTCCAAACCCAAGACTTTTCTCAAGCTGGCAAGCTTTCTTAATGATTTCTCAATTAGCATTTTGTTCACTTCTGTATCCTTTACCTCATACTCTGCTTTCTCTAAAGGCAAGTCGAATTTTGCATATTCTAAAAACACATATTTCTTAGCTTTTTTATATTTTTTTATCATCATCATCATCATCATCATCTTCTTTTCCTAAGACTTTTAGAGCACTTATTATATGCTAGGCACTGTACTGTGTGCAGATGCAAAGCATGGAATCCCTGCAAAGGTACAGGGAGAGCCTCACCCAGAATTCCAGGGGACCCCCCTGGAGAACTTTGGGTGAGGGGCAGTTGAGAAGGGTTGAAGACAGTTAATTTGTGGGATTGGATGTAAGCAGATACTCTGCTTGTTTCTCCTGACTTGGGGTTTCTCCTGAGAAACCATTGTAGCTTAAGCTAGTAGTTTCTACTCATAGAGTTAGCCTATTTGTCAATTCTATTCTTCATTAATAAAATTATATATAATTATTTAGTAATTAGAGAGTAAGATATTTATCTATAGCAAAAGAACCAGTTTTAGTTAAGTGCTTCATCTCCTCCAGTGAGGAGGGGGAAGGGGGCATCAATTTAACAAGTTTAGGGTCACCTTTCATATATCCTAAACCCTTCATGAATTTATATAATTTTCCTTGTTAATTCCTAATATAACCTTTTACCTTCAAAGCTGTGCCTGATAATCATTTGGAAGATACTTACAATTCAGTCTGAACTTCTTGATTGAATCCTGTTGGCTGACAGTTTAAGATCTCCTCTGTCCTCAACAGTTAGATAAATAATTTCTATATATCTCCTCTAACTGACCTGAGAGGAATATAAATTTAAGAAAGGAACGTTATTGGGGTTTCAGCCACAAGAGAAACTTACCAGAAGAATCCTATTCCAGTCTTCATTACCAACTGAAGAAGAAGCAGTTAGAGGGGGAGGGGTTTGAGAGCCAGGAGTGTTTTACCCCCTCCTTTCCTCACTGTAGCCTGTCAATCTCTGGCTCTTAACTTAAAGCGCTATTTGGCCCTGAAACATTTATCTGCTTCTCCAAACTATCTGTTATTATAATCATAACAGTAAGTACTTTACAATTATAATCTCATTTGAACATCATAACAACCCTGAAAAATAGGTGCTATTATCCCCATTTTACACATGAGGAAATGGAAACAAATAGAGGTTAATTGACTTTTCCAGGGTCACACAGCTATTAAGTGGTTGAGGGAGAATTTGAACTCAGTTCTTCTTGAGCATTCTATCCACTGAACCACCAAACTCACATCAGAAGTTTAGTATCCCCAAATGTTACTTCTCTTCTCTCAGAAATTATTTTGTATTGATTTTGTATATATTTTATATAGAGAGACAACCTGTTGTTTCTCTCCAAAAGAATATAAACTCCTTGAAGGCAGGTATTATATAGTTTTTATGTTTGCATCCCAGCATTTGGCACAGTGCCTCACAACTAGACAACACTTCAAAATTATTCTATGAATAAACAGTAAAATTTATAAATGTGTAGAATTTCAGAGCTGAAAAAGATTTTATGTGACATCTAATTGAACTTGTACCTGAATGGGAGTTCTGTCTCCCTCTACAATATTTCCCCAAAGTGGTCATATAGCCTCCCACAGAACTCTAGGGAAGGAGAATCCAGGCAGCTTATTAAAGCTCATTTTATTTCTAATATTATTGGTAATTGAGAATATAGTTAAACAAAGAAATTATAGATGTCTTGAAGTTCTAGATCTATGCAGAAACCTCATAACAGCTTGTGAATTATTCCTTGAAATTTGGGAAATGTGTCTGCCAGGTCTCTTAATGCAGTGGGCTTGGGTTAATCCTGGTTTCTTTTGGGGACTCAGTATTTTCCCAGTGTTTGAATTTTGGGAAAATGTAAAACGCATTTGGCCAGACCTTGTTTCCCCTGATTTTGATACCCCTGGGTATTGTAAGAGTAATGTGATCCATATGTTTCTGATTCATTTACACTTACTGCAACAGATTACTGTTTTGTAAGAGCTATTTGATGTCCAAAAAGCCTTTGAGTTCCTTCTCCTCTCACCCCAGGACATAAAAGCCCCTTTTCTTAGAAATAGGAAGCTGTCTTTTGCCAAAAGTAAATTAGCTTGAACAACAAAACTTTTAGACAATGAACTCAGGATCACATTGGGTCTTAAGTTGCTGAAGCAATTTCTCTTGTCTCTGAGATGATTCCTTCAAACCCATATACCCTAGAGAGATTCTTTTTTTCCCCAAAATCATATTATAAAAGAAGTTATAAACTGATAGTCTCTCATGCTGCTACTTTGAGATCACCTTTAAAAATAAGGTGTAAAGTCTTGTCAAAGCATCCTCGAACAGAAGTCATAGTCATACAACCTAGAGCTAGAAGGATATGAAAGACTTTTTCATTCAACTGACTGATAAGCATCTTAAAATTGGAGATGAAAAGTGACTTATCCGAAATCATATAGCTAGTAAGGCAAAAAGTAGATAGACTTACGAACCTGGGTGCTCTAATTCCAAGGGTACTGCTTACTTTGGAGAAGGAATATTAACAATTCATATAGACCTACTTTGCTGCTGTGAAACTGAATCCATCCCCACTATTTTAGCAATTTAAAAAGCAATTTAAAACATTCCCCATTAATATAGGATGAGTAACATTTGTGTCTGAATGTACACATGGTTTTATAGAGCCCTGCTATTATCCAATTACCATAAAAATTCACGCTTGAGATTCTAACAGAATGCTAACATCTCAGAAGTTAGAGATTATCTAGTCCAGTTCCCCTCCCTTCCAACTAATATATGAATTCCCCTGTGGCTTCTCTTGCAAATTATCAACCAGTCTCTACTTGGAATAACTCCAGTGGGTACAATACTCATTATCTCACAAGTTAACACTTTCCACTTTGGCCCTAATGGAAACGTTCTTCCTTATTATGAGTCAAAAATCTGCCTCCTTTATATTTTTCACTCTTAAATTCTGTTCCTAGTTCTTTGTTTTGGCTCCACAAGTCTGACTCTTCTATGTGATGAACTTTTAACTCTTTGAAGGTCATCACTATGTCCTGGTTCTCTGAGTTTTATCTTCTCAGCGCTAATGCTTCCCCTGGGTTTTAAATGATTCCTATGATGAGGTGTAGCTAGGTGGCACAGGAGATAGAGTATCACCCCTGGCATCAGGAAGACTCATCTTTGCAAGTTCAAATGTGGCCTCAGACACTTCCTAGCTATGTGATTCTGGGCAACTTATTTAACCCTGTTTGCCTCAGTTTTCTCATCTATAAAATAAGCTGGAGAAGGAAATGGAGGACCACTCCAGTATCTTGACAAGAAAATTCCAAATGGATCACCAAGAGTCAAACATGACTGAAAATCATGAACCAACAATAAATAGAAAATGAGGTTTCAAGACTTTATCTCATTCTACTCTCTCTCCTTTGGATAATCTTCATTGTGCTTATCTTGTATCTTTCATTGCTCATCATGATGAGAGTTCAGATTGGATGAACACCAGACTACTGATCAATACATACTGCTTTCATCTCTAACCAACTAGTAGGACTATTGACTTTTGTTCTGAGTTTTCTCATTCTTTGGATGCATTGTGCGTAACAGCAAATATGGCAGCAATGGAGAAATATGAATAGGCCCAGGCTAATTCATTATCAAGGGGCATTGAGATAGCTCAGTAGATAAAGCATTGGGCCTGGAATCAGGAAGACCTGAATTCAAATTAGGCCTCAGACACTTACCAGCTGTGTGACTCTGACCAAGCTATTTAGCCTATTATATAGTGATAGAAATTTTAGCTAGAGGAATAAGACCAGAAACAAAAATTGAGAGAATAAGTAAAAAAGAGAACAAAATTATTGCTTTTTTAAGATACATGTTAATTTTTTTTGGAGAAATCTAGGGATTAAGCTAAAATAATTCAAATAATAACTTCAGGACATTAAATAAACCTCTATAAATCATAAATATTTCATTCACTAATAAAATCAAGAAGAAAAAGATAGAGCATTTTCTATTTAAAATAATTACTTCATGTATAAAATAGACGAGTCTATACAGATACAAAGAGGAAGTAAGTTAATATAACAGAAAAAACTTTTTTTTTCTTGAAGTAAAGATAGACCCAAATAATTAGAGAAACTTTAATTTTTCTTGCATATGTTAAGCCAATATAATCAAAACAACAATATTACAATATGGCAAAATCAAGTACATACTAATCAATTTTCTAAAAGATTATAGCATAAAAAATAAATAATAATGGAATTTGACTTAAAGAGGAAAAAAGGACAAAATCTCTAGTTTAATAATTATTGAAAGTGGGAAAGAAGAAGACTTAGGAATGCTAGATTCTCAAGCTACACTGCAAATAATCAGTATCAAAATAATTTTAAAATAATTTTTAATCACTTAAATTTATATATTTAAATACTTTTATTTATTTTTATTATATTACATGTAAATATATAATAATTTATATTTACATTATACATTTAAATAATTTAAATCACTTAAAAAGAAAAGGAAGTCAATGAATGGGACAGAATAGATACACAATATAAAAAAGTAGAGGAAGAGAATAGACTTATGTTTGATCAACTGAAAGACCCCAGCAACTAGAGTAAGAGCTCATTATTCAACAAAAGTTATGGGAAAACTGGAAAGCAATGTTGCAGAAACTAGGGAGAGATGAACATATCAGACTATACACCAAGAGAAGCTCGAAATGGACACATGAAATAGATATAAAAGATAATATTAAAAACAAATAAGAGGAGCACAGAAATATGTGCTCAACTTCCAAATCTATTGATAGGGGTAGAGTTCATAATGAAATAAATGATAAAGATCAATGATGTAGAATGATAGAGAAGATGAAATGGGAATGTTGTAATTACCTCATACTCCAACCTTAGGACAAAAATGTTAGACTCAGCATTCTCTCTCTCTCTCTCTCTCTCTCTCTCTCTCTCTCTCTCTCTCTCTCTCTGTGAAATACTATACACACATTTATAATTGTAGATGTGTGTATGTATATATATATACATTTGAAGTGTATATATCCATTTAAAATGTATATATTTACATGTATGTATGTGTAGAGAGTGAGAGAGATACAGCTGGACAGAGACATATTTGTTTCAAGTGTTTTGTTCTTTTTTCCCGCAGTGGGTGGAAAGGGTAGGTGGAAAGGAAATAAAATGGATTTTTGTCAAATAAAAAAATTAAATCAAGAAAACCAAAAAAATCTGCAAAATCACTACTTCAGTGTAAATGGAAAGAACTACCATAACAAAATAAATGAAAATTAATATTGCAAAATTAGAAAGACAAGCTTGACTCTAATGAACTAAGATGATACCTCTCATCATTTCAATGCAGAGGCCTATGTTGGAACACTGTACATACTGTCAGATTTTTCTTATAATTATCAGTATTATAGATTTTTGTGTTCTTTTATTTTTAAAATATTTATTACATAGGAAGACCCTCTGGGATGGGCATAAGGGAAGGACCTAGGGAGAAACTTAGTTAATATTAAAAAAGATAGTGAAAAATTAGTTTTTAAAATCTTACTAAGAAAGTTGGCAAGAATGTATTAAATGACTAAAACAACAAGATAAAGTCATATGGCAAAATTAATGTCATTATTTAAAGTAAGGAATGCTTCTCATCATCTTCCTTTAATTTCCTTGTTAATCATCCTTTTAATTTGTGATTGACTCAAGACAACTTAGAACTGAATTTTCTGCTCATTCATTTTGTCAGGACAATAATACTTTCCATCATAATACATAGTTTTATATTAAATAGCAGAAAGTCTTGGATAAAAAAAAAACTTTAGGGAATCAGTTGAGACTTTTTTTAATGACTCACTGTAGTAGCCAAAATGGGAAAATGAAAATACTTTGACAGCGATTTTTAATAAAGGCAAAAATCATTGCTTATAAAGATTGATAAAAAATGTACTTGAGACATCTGGAGAGTTTGTATTTTGGTTTTACAGTAAAGTCAGCATGGTGAAATTAATGTTCAGTCCAATTTTTTTCTTATAAATTGTCTGTGGTGATCCTGAACTTTGAAATCCCTGTTTTGTAACATAACAGCTAGTAAAGAGTAACCAGATGAGGGTAGAATTTAGGCCAATAAAAATTGCTTTTGACATCCCAAGTTTGAGATTTAGAATACCGAAAAGATTATATGTAGACAATTTTATATGGTTTGGTTTCATAGTATATGAAATTATGAACATTAAATGTAAATATATACACACATACTTCTATCTCTTTATTCTGGGTAAAAACTGCTTTTGTTTAATTCTTGAAAATGTAACAATATCTATTCCATTAATCTTTATATATTTATTAGGTGCTGGATTCTGGGATGCCATAAGTTGATTGTAGTGTGAAGTTTGGTATTTGAGGTCAGACAGATGATGTTATTGCCTTTCAGCACTATTGGCAATGTTTCGTGAAGACGTGTGGGATTGGAGTGAAATCCTGGAAATGATGCAGTGATTTTCTTTGGAGGAACAGATGCTCACCTTTTAATGAATACATATTAACCCAATGTGAAATAAGACACATTCCGGCTTGTTATCTATCATATCTTATTGGAGAAATTTAAGAAGGTGAATGAATATTTCTAAGACAGGACTATTCCTACTGCCAGACCAAAAAAGACTGTAGTATACTAAATAAATCGAAAAGTGTTTGCTTAGACACTTTAAGTAAATCAAATTTAAGACACAAGATTATTCATCTTTTTTTTCTTTCCTTTGATTTTTTATTTTTCTAGTTTTTTTTCATTTATCCACTTCTTAGATTTATTTAAAAATAAAAGTTGTCATCATTGTTGTATTGGTTATATGAGTACTATTTCAAAACTGATATTTGAGTTGGTGACAAAGTTTTGGGAAGATTGATTTTTTTTTAAACAAATTAAGATAAATCAAGGAGTTGATATCTCCACTTTTAACTTTTTTTTATGAATGCTCATTCATTCACTTCTTCCATTAATACATTCCTGCATTGATGCATTAAGTCCTTCATTCAATAGCAAAGGGAGAAGTGTAGTATGAAGACACTAGGCTAGGTGCCAACAGACCTGGGTCCTAGTTGGATTTCTCTCCTGAACTGGCTATGTAACCATTAGAAAGTCACTTCATATTATGAGTTTCAGTTTCCACATCTGTGATATAAGGGATTAGAACTAGATGATGTCTGAGATCCCTTTCATTTCTAACATTTTTTACTCTGCTCTTCCATGTGCTATGAAATGGAAGACTTAAATTCTAATCTCACCTCTGCTACAAAATCTCTCTACCCTTAAGCAACTTGCTTAACCTCCCTGGGCTTTAGTTCCTCCATTTTCTCATCTAGAAAATGAGCAAGTTAAACTAGAAAAGGGTTTTAAAATGCATATCTTGAGTTCCCCCAAAGTCTTCCTCATCTATATTATACAGTCTTTTTGTCCCCTTGTTCAGAAAATTATGTAATCAGGTATCTTTTTGAAAAGAAAAGTTTCAAATAATATTCACATATGCTCCAACATCTTTCCAAGATACCTTTATCACACATCATCACAAATTTCTCAGAAATGGGATCCCCAGACTCCTCCCTGTGTGGATCCCTAATAACAAATCTCTGCATATGATGATGGGCAGATAAGTGGTGAGGTGAGAGTGTTTAGTTTAGTCAGGAAGACTCATCTTCTTGAGTTCAAATCTGGCTTCAGATACTTCTTAGCTATGTGACCTTGGGCAGTTTCCTTATCTATAAAATGAGCTAGAGATGGAAAAAGCAAAACAGTCTACTCTCTTTGCCAAGAAAACCCCAAATGGGGTCATGAAAAGTTGGGTATCTCTAAAATGGCTAAATAACAATAGCACATGATGAAAAAAGATTACTTTCATTGACCAGTCCACCATTAGGCTACTGCTGCTAATATTATAATTAGCACCACCACTACTACAACTACAACAATTGCTACTACTATTATGACTACCACCATCATCACTAGTAATAGTATTCATAATAGTACTAGCACTACTACTACTAACATTGATCCTATTGATAATAGAAGTAACTACTACCACCAAGTAAAAGTATTGGTAGAGGCAGTAATTAATAGTTAGTAGTGTTTAGTAAATGAGTATATACTTTTAAAACTATTTTTATTTTTTTCCAGATTGTATGTAATACCGTATTAGCCTGAATATAGTGTGACATTTTTTTCCTCCAATATATACCTTTGAAAGTCGAAATTCGCATTATATTGGAACACTTCCAGCTTTGAAAACATAAGGTGTGTGTTTTGTGCCTCAGCATATGTAAAAAGCATGGCTATCTCCTGGGGTAGATAGGAAATGCTGACCAAACCCCTGTTTGTTTTGATATTCCATCAAATGTCACCATTATTGCTAATGGTGCCAAATCAATGTTGATTAAAACTACTAGAAATGAGAAAACTATAATGACCCTGACAACTGATGGGCAAAAAAAGACATCTTATGTAATTTTAAGGCATAAACTATAACTAAGGAAAAGTTACATCAGGAGTGATCTTTTGAGGGCAGGAAAAGGGATGGATGAATGAAGAACTTGTGTTTGATTGTTTGAATGTGGTTGGGGGTAGGTGTCCTGGTGTGTTACTGCATCAGAGAGGAATGCTTGTACTCAGTGGGTTCAAGGGTCACCTGAGTGAAAATGTGAAGAAGAGAACTACTGAAATGTGCATGGACTTAAGTTGTTATTCCTGGAGGAATGACATTGCAATTACAAGTGTTAGATGTCGTAATTAATAAGCCATTCAAAGATCATTTGAGGAAACAATATAATGAGTGGGTATTGGCCAGAAACCATGAATTTATTCTACTGGGAAAAATAAAGAAACTGTTGGTCACTGTATTAGGGTACTGGATCAAACTGCTTGTGGCAAAATCTCCACCGAGTCCATTGTGCTTGGATTTAAAAAAATGTTGTATATTCAACAGAATGGATAATAGTGAAGATGGTGTTTTGTGGGAAGAAGAGGGTGCCTGCAAAGACGCAAATGATTTTTCCACTTTGGGAGATGAGGAAATAGAAGAGGAAGGAGAACATGATTAAATATTGGAAGATAGTTTCTCACAAGTATCTGTAAAAGTAATACACATTTAATAAAATTGTTGGCATTAAAACTTCTTTAACTTGTTTTCAGGACCTTGACAAAACTTTGAATATAAAATGCCTGCATTATTCATAAGTTAAGAGAAAGCTGTAATTTAAAAGGAGAAAATAAAATGAGTGTTCCCTTTTTCTGAGTTATCCTTCAAACTATTTGGGATCTCACTATATTAGAGGTCATATTAGATTTGGGTTAATACAGTATATGGTTGATGGATTAAGTGCTCTCTGAAGTTTTTTCACCTCTCAGCTCTTCTGTATATAAATCTAAAGTCTTCACTGAGTACCTCCCATGTACAATACAGATAATATGAATTCCTGTGTTAGTCACAACTAATTTATGGTAAGATTCCTGGTTATAGTTGATAAAACTGAGGCAAATAGAGATTATATGACATGTCTAGGATCACATAGCTAGTAATCGCCTAAGGCAAGATTTGAACTGAGGTCTTCCTAATTGTATCCTCAATCATTGTGTCTCTTAGATGCCCTGAGGTTAAATAATCCTGACAAAAATTGCACAGGATCAGAGTGAAATTGTTGCAGTCCATACTTGTGAAGGGAATACCCAATCTGTTATGGTAAATGATCCATTTAAATACTGTGTTGGTTTATTTAGTTATTCAATTTAATTGTCAACATTCTGGTATGATCTCAGAAAACCTTCCTTGTCAGTGTGATTCAATGACTGTCTTCCAGATTTGGTGTAGGTCACATTCTTACTTCCTCTTCCTTAGTTTGCTATATGAACTTCTACTTATAAGTCTATTAAATACACCAAATGGGGGATTATTCTCGCTTTTTTAGTTTTATTTGATTACTTAATATCCCCTTCCTGAATCCTGAAAGAGACTGGAAAAACGTAATATGCATAATATGAATATCTTTAGATAGAGAATATTAGAAAGATATATATTTATCTATCTATATCCACATATCTGCATAGGTAGGTATATAGATAATTTAAAAAGATAAATATATGTACACATATCTAAATAGATAGGTATATATTTATAAAATGACATGCATATATTTGTATAAATTTATAAAGATATGTTATATATAATTATATATAAGGCATATATAAACTATATATAATTATATCTATGTGATTTATATGGACATATAAATTATGCGTAATTACATATCTATAATTTATGTAGACAAATTATATATAATTATATCTACATAATTTATATAAAGACATACATTTATATATATTTACACAAGTATCTAAGAAGGTAGGAATATGTATTTCTATGCACATAATGAGGAGACAGAAAAGAAGAAGAAATAGCTCATGTAGTATAATCAAAAGACAGTTGGGTTTGGTGTCAGAAGGACCTAGGATTAGGTACCTCTTCCAACAGGAATGGTTATGTGACCCTGGAAAAGTCACTTAACTGTTGCCCTAGTAAACTTTCTAAGATTTTTAAGGTGTAGGACTTGTGCAGAATTACATGAATAGAAGGGAGGGAAGGGGACTGATAGAAAGGCACACACATATATAAAGCTATGCATGTATTTGCATGGATATTTGGGTATCGATGACGTGTGTATACATATATGCACACACACAATGGACATGATTAAACACACTGTGTGACTATGTGCACACTTACATGTGTGCATATATTCTATATACATGTATGCGCACATGCATATAAATGCACATGTATATATGCATATGTATACAATTAATATGGACATTCCCTTCATCAGTGTAGGTCACAATCATGTCTAATCTCTTATGACTGTATGACTCTTGCTCATGCCCTCTCAAAGCTGTATCTGCTCAATGCTGAGTCTTGGCAATTTTCTTCATTTATCTTGACAGTGTGCAGATATCAATGGAGCACCCAGGACATCCACCAATTACTCCTCACTCTAGCTATATGACTGATCAAGTAATTAATAGATACCAATTTGTTAAACAGCTACTATGTTCCAGGCACTTTGCTAAAATCTGAAGTTTACAAAAAGTCGGAAAAGATAGTCTCTTCCGCCAAAGAACTTAAACTCTAAAGAGGGAGACAACTTACACACAAATATCTAAAAGCAACTATATATAGGATAGAGAGAGGGGATATGACAGAGAGAAGATAATGCTAGGATTAAGGGGTTTGGAGAAGGGAAAGTACGAGAATTAAGAGGAGCTGGGAAAGACTTCCTGGAGAAAGTAGGATTTTAGATGGGATTTAAAAGGAAGCTATATGGAAGTCAGTAGTCACAGTGGAGGAGGGAAATCATTCTAGGTTTGGGGGAATAACCAGAAGGAATGCTCAGAGCTCAGGGATAGAGTGTTTTGTTTGCAGAATGGCCAGGAGATCTGTGTCACTAGATGAAAAAGTTCATAGTGGAGATTATAGTGGGAGGTGTAAGAAGACTGGAAACAAGGGAAGGGGCTGTTATGAAGAGCTTGAATGCCAACCAGAGTTTTTTGTATTTGTTCTTGGAGTTAATTGGAAGCCATTGGAGTTTATTGAGTAAGGAGTAATATGATCAGACCTTCATTTTAGAAAAATCACTTTAGTGGCTAAATAGAAGATGGGCTGTAGTGAGGGTGACTTGAGCCAAGAAAACCCTTCAACAGGCCATTTCTAAAACCAGGTGTGAGGTGATGAGGGCTTGCACCAGGGTGCTGGAAGTGTCAGAAGAGAGAAAGGGGTGTATTTGAGGGACATGCCAAGGTGAAATCAACAGACCTTGGTGACAACTTGGATGAAGAGAATGAGAGATAATAAGGAATGAGAGATAAGAAAGAATACAGGCTGACTCCTAATTTGTGGCCCTGAAGGACAGAGAGAATGGCATTGGCCTATATAGTTATAGAGAAGGTAGGAGAGGGAGATGGTTTAACAGGAGTTCTGTTTTAGATGTATTGAGTTTAAGATCTTTAGTGGATATCCAGTTTCAAATGTATGAAGGGCAGATAGAGATGTGATATTGAATATTAGCAGAGAGGAGGGCAAAATAGGAAATTTGACATATGACATATAATTAAATCCATGGGAGCTGATGTAAGCACCAAATGAAGTAAAATAGAGGTAGAAAAAAATGAGGGGTGAGAACAGAATCTTGAGGAATATGGCCAGAAGATATGATCTGGAGGAGAATCCAAGAAAGGAGACAAAGTACTAATGATAAGGCATGTAGGAGGAAAAACCAGGATAGAAAAATGTCCTGAAAACCTAGAGAGAAGACAGTATCAAGGAGGAGAAAATGAACAGTGTCAATGGCTGCAAAGAGGTTAAGAAAAATGAAAATTGAAAAAAGCCCTTTAGATTTGGCAACTAAGAGATCATTAGTAATTTTGGAAGAGCAATTTTAGTGAAATAATAAGTTTAGAAACTAGATTTTGAGGGGTTAGGAAGAGAGTGAAGGGAGAGAAGGCAGAGATAGCTTTAGTAGGAAGTCTGTTTGGGGAGTTTCGCTGCAAAGTTAGAAGAGGTATAGGATAATAGTGGGCATGGAAAGATCAGTGAAATTTTTTCCAGAATAAGGGAGGCATGGACATTTTTGTTAGGTAGTAGGAAATGAGTTAGTAGAGGAAAAGATTAACAAAGAAAGTAATCTATTGGAGGAGAAAAGATGGAATGGGGTCACTAGAATAAGTAGAGAGGCTAGGCTTGGTAAAGAGTAAAGCTACTTAATAATGTGATACAGGATCAAAGATGGAGAAAAGGCATCTGAATGATAGATGATGAAGAGGGAAGAAGAAGTTCATGGCAAATGGCCTTATGCTTTTTTTCTATAAAGTGAAGGAAGTTTCTCAGTTTAGAAGGTAGGGGAGATGGGGAAATCATGGGAGGTTTGGAAGAGCTACCATGGAGAATGAGATACTGTGTTGCTAAAGGAGATATAGTAGGACTACAATAGGGATGTCCCAGTTGAGATTCTGTAACAAATTTGCAATCAGCCCAGTCAGAATGGTTGTGTGATTTTCAATTTTTTTTTCAGCAAGAGTGAAAGTGCTGAATGGTGAGAGATTCAAGGTTGAGACTTGGTGGGGCATAATTAGTGATATGACAAGAGGACTAGGCATTCAAGAGAGGAGGATAGTATAGAGTCGAATTAGTTCACCCAGGAGTCATTTGGGGAGAAGAAGAGATAATGCCTAGTGTAATGGAAAGGGCATGGGAGAGAATTGAGGACTTAAAGAATTGGATGTCATGGTGCAGATTACTTAGACAAGTAATCACAGGTTTTGATTGTACACTCACCATTCAGGACAGCATGACCTCTTTGGAGGAGCTAAAAGCTGAGTGGCTTAACATCTGTGAGGAAGTTTCCATTTGGAAGGTGTGACAGCAGCAAGGCAACATTCAGTGGAGCTAAAAGCTGAGTGGCTTAACATCTGCGAGAAAGTTCCCATTTGGAAGGTGTGACAGCAGCAAGGCAACATTCAGTTTGGTGGCTACTATGAATCATGGCTCTGAGTCTGGGGTTGACTATGGGGACTTGTAGACTTCCCATATGATGAAATATTTTCTCGTACAAATTCATTTTTGCTTCTGAAGTGAGTAAAACACACACAAACACACATATCCAATAGTGAGAAAGAGAACCACTCGTTCTGGAACAATTAGACATAATGTTCTGTCTCTTTCTTATTTTGTTTAATTAGAACATTCAGTTCATACAAATCCAGAGTGGAGCTAAGTTAAGCACTGCTGTACATTATTGCTGGCAGTTTTTTAAAATGAAGTTTAAGTTTGGCTTTTTCTTTAGAGTTGCATTATTCTATATTATTAACCGAACCAATGGTGTCCAAGTCCAACTGAAATTTGTACAAGGATAATTCATTTTAGTTGGATGTTCTAGTCATGTGGTGTTGGAATGTCATTCATGCCTCCTATGGCTTTCCTATGACTCCTATGGCTCTTATGACATGGAAAGACATCCTCGACTTTCTGTGCTACTGGCACCATTTTGCCCTTCTTCTAAGGCCAGGCTATATGCCTCATCTTTGATGTATCTTTGAAAGGGGTTCCATGTACTGTGACTTAACGTCTCCGCTTACACATTACGTTTGGTTTTCAATAACTTATATGTAGTTTGTCATCATTCCTCCTGTTCAGCCCCACCACACACATACTTTCATCCCCCTATTATGTTACATTTCCTTGAAATTCCTAAATCAAATATCCTCCTCTAAGAGAGAAAGACAGGTGAAAGATTTTGCAAAAGTCGGGTGCAAGACTTTGCAGAAAAGGGCTGGCACAGGCATGAAACTAAATGTAGAGATTCTAGGGCGTGAGGACTATATAAAAGGAAACTCACGGAAACAGTTGAGGGGAGTCTTCCTGTCTCTTCAAGGAGTTTGAAGAGAGCACTTCCAGAAGGAGGTTACCTGAATTCTTTGGAGGCCATTTGGTTCCTGTTTCCTGTGATTCAGCCACCCAGCCATTTAGTCCTTGAGTGAGATATCCTGTCCACCTTGTCTTCACTGTAGTCTTCAATTGAGTTCCTGAGATCCAGTGTCATGAGGGATTTTATACCAGCTAAGAAGGACCCTATCAGAGCCCAGTGACCTGTCTGTGAGATTGAGGCCAGAGTTAATTTGGCTCAGGTCGAGAGGGTAACGTCCTCAGTTTACCTCACCCTGTCTACTACTGATAAACTAACTCTTCAAATATTAATTTGAGGACCAGATTAGATCAGGAAGTTAGATAGTGGATTTCTAAATAGTCAGAGAGTGTATTTTAGGAAGCATCAAGATCAAGAAGAAGACTCCGTGAGGAGTCCTTAGATTTTTGGGAGGAGATTAGAGGGGAAGATTAGGGTCACCTTTCCCTCTGGTTCTTTATCCTTTCCTGAGTTAATGAATAAACCAATTTACTGATTATATCATCAAAAGAAGCAGTCAGATTGAGTTAAACTTCATCATACTGCAAGTGAGGTTTACCATCTGGGCCTACACCCTATTACCACATATAACAGGGTTCAGCAATGGTCTAAACCTTTGAGCACAACCACCTTATCTTATTTCTGTTAATTCACTTATTTCACTACAGAAACATTAATGAATTCAGAGGAGAACTGTTGCGATTATAGTTATATTTAGCCACTTTCTTCAAGATCTCCATCATCCTTTCCCCCACTCAAAATGGAAAGCCTATTTTTCAGGGAGTGCTGTGTTAATATGGAAAGAATAATGCATGTGGAGTCATGGGACTTGGATCCAAATCCCAGCTCTTTTACTACTTTATCTGACCTTGGACAAATAATTTAACCTCTATAAGCCTCAGCTTGCTCCATGAAAAATTAGGGAGTTGGATGATTTAACTTCTGCATTTCTTTCCAGATCTCAAAATATAAACCAGCATGATTGTGCTAAATACTGATTCCTATTGGCAAGAATCAAGCTTTTTAAAAGTCTTTTGTGCTCATTTCCTAGTAATGACAAATGGCAGCTTTTTTTTGTAATGAAGCAATATTCTACATTCAAAGCATAGTTAGTAACTGGATTAATTGAATGCTCAGTGTAGACCAGAATAATTGGTCTAAATAACTTTAGGTACTTTCATATGTATAATGGGTATCATATGGCTTGCCTTCACAGCCAGTGGGGGAGGGAATGGATGGAAAGAATTTGGAACTCAACTAAAAATATATATTAAATTAATTTATTAAAATACATAATAAAGATTTTAAAATAAGATTGGCTTTGTTGTGTGAGAAAATACTGTAAATCTTTGCAAGTTACGACAATATTGGAAGTCAGATAAACATGAAGTTAGAACTACAAGGAATTCACAGTCTAATCCAAACTCAAAATTTTAAAGAAAAAAGTGATCATTTTCTATAATTAAATAAAAATATTGGGTTGGAAGTTTCTCTTCTACAGGCCAGCATAAGATAAATCCAGTAGTATAAAGTATGATTAGGATCACACTGTACAATATGGCTATAATTTATTCTGCTATTCATTCAGAGCTTTTTACTTCACATAGGCTAGAGGTAATAGGTATTTGTATATCAACATCCATGAAAATGTTTTCCTAAATTTTATAGGTTAGTAAGACTGCTGGGTTATCATCATGATCATTATTATCTCTTTTCTTTTCTATTTCAATGGGATTTAGGTAGGAATGGTCTGGAGATGAGTCACAATCCTGTAATTTATTCAGTGTTATGCATAATATTACACAAGTTGAGAGAATAGATATTATTTGTAGATAGATAAAAGCATTCGTTTTAAGCTCATCATCTGAGAGCCAGTGAAACCATTCTTGATACAAATTCAGTAGCATAGAAGACAGCATGAATGATACAACCCTTATCTTATCCTCAAATAAATTTGATCTTAGGCAGTTATTCACATTTCAAAAATTCTTCATTCCATTTAGTTTGGAGATTATGGATATTTGGGCTAGCAAAATCTATTTAAATCCTTGTGCTTAAGTTTTTATATTAATATTTTGCCTGGCCAATTAAGGGCAACAGTTCAGCCTGTAATTGTAGTCTGATTTCAAAACAATATATTCATTGTTTTATTCTGTATAGTTTGACATCTCTGTTTGTAATATGGGGAGCTATCATTTCTCCGACCATGCAAGGATGCTACCTTGTGATGAATAATTCTAGGTAGCACGTTATATCTCATCAGGCATTTAATAGGTATTACATTTCTTAAGCCTGAAATAATATTGTTTCTTCTGTTTCCTTGCATAAATCTCTGTTGCTAAGTCTAAGATGAAGCTGTAGTTTCTAAGTCAATGACCTGTTTCTGAATTGTCATCACAAATCCTTCAATTTCCACAAACGAATCACCAAAATTAATCTATTGCCTTAGTGTTATTTTTTTGACATATTATCGACTGTGTTCATCTGAAAATCATCTATGGAGTACATTTTGATTCTGCTCCTTGATGTTACTTCATAAGCTTCATCTGTTCATAAGCCACTTTTAGTTATATTTCCCAAATATAATGATACGGACCTATTGTATTATTATTATTATTATTATTATTATTATTATTATTATTATCATCATCATCCAGTTTTTTCAATTGTGTCCAACTCTTTACGACCCTATTTGGGGATTTCTTGGCAAAGAAACCTGCACTGGTTTGCCTTTTCTTTCTCTATCTCATTCTACAGACTACAGTTCAAACTGAGGCAAAGTCAAGTGATTTGTCCAAGGTCAAACAGATAGGAATTGTCTGAGACCAGATTTAAACTCAGAAAGATGAGTCTTCCTAACTCCAGGCTTGGAACTCTATCCACTGCACCACGAGGTTGCTGCCCATCATCATCATCATCATCATCACTCCAGGCCTAATGTTCCTTTTATCTTCTATCAGTAACTATGCAATAAGGGCAAGGCACCATCTGCCAGGTATTGCCTTGTGTCTTTTTTTTTCCTTCTTCCTCAACCAGCCTAAAAAGAGACCTGCTAAGTTTATGACTGTCTATAAGAAGTAACAGATTTCTTCCAAATGTATACATATGAAACTCTTAGTAAATATGTGAGGCATCAATTTTATTGTTGGGAATGTATGACCAATACATGGAGTTGGATGAAAATATTTTTGATCTTTATTCAGGATACCTGACTTAAAAAAACTGGGGGTTCTATTTTGGGATATGTCCTGATATTGAACAAAGGGGTAAAGTATTTTCCAGGAATAATTCTTTTAGCTGACAAAGTGCCTGTGGAATTGTTACTAAGAGCCAGTCAAACAATAGTACCTCCAGACTGCTAGGTTTTAGAAGCAAAGATGATAGTATGATGAATTAATTTGTTCATGGAAGTTGACATTTGTGAAGAGATGATTCTACTTTTGCTATCTGGGGAGGTCTAGGCTATGTCTCTCATGCTACTGACTGCATATTCTAAAGTTGTTAAATATTGGGAATGGGAAATGGAATAAATTATGTTAATTTGGAGAACTGATTCTAGAGTAGTGCTAATGCTAAAGAACTATAGTGGCCAGAATATCTGCTCCCAAAAGGTGAAAGAAAGCAGTAACAGGGATTTAAGGTTTTATGGAAAAAATAATTGAGATTTGAGTGTTGGTTATTCTAGGTGGTAAATACATATATTTTGTTCCAGAAATAATATAGAAATTGGCCCTTTGTCTAATTCAATGGGAAATGCCATTTAGATGTGTATGAGTGGACTAGTGGAATCAAAATTGTCATTTTATAGTCAAAATAAGGAGTTGATAGGGTAAGATTTTGTTTCTGTGATCTTACTAAGCGCATTTTATTTTAACTGAATTCCCTTCACCTGGAATTGCATAAAAAATAACAACAAAACAGCCATCTTATTCCAGTTTTGGACTAGGGGAATGGGTGGTAACTTCAATAAATAGCAAGTCGTAGATAAGGGGGAACTAGTGTTTACCAACAAAATCTCACATTTATATGATGACATAAGATTTACAAAATGCCTTTTTTTCCCTCACAATAACCTCTTGAGATAAATAGCATTGAGTATGGATTGGAATGCCAACTCTCCCCTGTACTAAGAAGACACCCTTTCTGCTTTTAATTCAAAATTTTTCTGGGCTTTTGTTTCCTCATCTATAAAATGTATGATGATTAGAATGCTTGACTAGGGGCATCCATAATTAATAGCTGTGTGACTTCAGATAAATCCTTTAACTTCTCTCAACCTTAATTCCTTTGTCTACAAAATGAAGATAATAATATCACTTATCTCATAGGTTTGCTTGAAGATCAAATGATATATCCTAAATTGTTATTATTATTTCTAGTTAGGTGCTCAAGTTACTTCCCATTCTGTTCTTTGTATTTTTAATTAGATATCATATTTTCCATCATACCCTCAGGTGCCTCTTAATCTTGAAATTAGCTTTATATACTCAGACCTTATCAATATTTTTAGTAGCCACTGATTGGAGGGCAAAGTGAAGAGATCCTCGCCAAACTGTCATTTAAGAAGAGAGTCCAGACTGGGAAAATTGGAAAACAGTATGGGAAAAGTTAGGTTTAGATCAATATCTTACACCTACCAAAATAAATTTAAAATGCCTAAATAACTTAAATATAAAGAGTGAAATCATAACAAGAGAGTCCAGATCAGATATCTTTTAGTTTGCCATAAGGTGCACTTTTTTTTAAATTTTTCCATCTTGTTGCAGGTTCCCCCTGTTCCCCTTAGCTTCCTTTTACATGTTGTCTTTCACTACTAGATTATAAGCTCCTTGAGGGAAGGGACTGGCTTTCATTTTTTGTTTCTTTCTTTTTTTTAAATTTGTATCCCCAGAATCTGTATTTCCAGCACTTGGCATAATGCCTAGAAAATAGAAGGTGCTCCATAAATGTTTATTGACTGACTGAATCTTTTAAAGCAAACTAAGAAGGCTGAGGATCACTGCAGACTTACCAATCCAATAGCATTTTAAAATGAGAAAAAGTTATCACTATACGTATAATTTTTTCAATTAATATTTGCCTTTTTTGGGCTTTTTTTGTGCCATCATCAGACAGTGTGGTCTATAGCTTAGACTGGAAATTTAATTGACTGTCTAACACATTCTTATCTTCACAGTCTTTCCTTCATGGAAACAAATGTTTTAGATGTGGATTCAAACGTGATATTTATGGATTTTCCTGAATTTTCATTATAATCCCCATTTTATATCAACCTTGTGTTATATTATAGTTTGTATCTGCTGGATAATAATAAATGCTTACATGATTAGAACATTTGGAAATTACAAGGTAATTCCATTCATTTTTTTAGGTTATTCACATCATTTAGTGAAATGGTGGGATTCAAGGAAATTAAATGATGACTTGTCCAAGGTCACAAAGCTAGCATAAGTAGTAGAGCCAGGGTTTAAACTCAGATCTTCTGATTTCAACTTGTTCTTTTCTAGTAGACTACCTCTCAACACCTTAGAACTATGGTCCTTACTTTAACCACCTAGAGACAGCTAGTTTATTCAGAAGATCCTGGTCTTGGAATGAGGAATATCTGAGTTCAAATCTTGCCTTGAACATCTACTTAACTGAAAGGCCCTAGGCAAGTCATCTAACTCCTTACAACTTCTGTTTCTTCATCTGCTCATCTGTAAAATGGGAACTATGATAGGACCAACCTCATAGGGTTACTGTAAGGATCAAATGGGATGAAATATGTAAAGCGCTTTGTAAATTTTAAAACATTTGATAAATATAAACTATTATTAGTATATGCCATGCATTTACTGTTTTTCATGGATGTTCATCCTTCCTAAGACACTGTTAATTGAGTGATTTCCCAGAGAAACCTTCCAAAACGCTCCACTCAAGGCTTATTTGTGTTGCTTATAATAACTGAACAGTCACTTACTTCATTTATGGGTGACACAAATTTCTCTCCTGAGAAACTTGTATCCTTTTCATAGGAGATTCTTCAAGAAGGGAGGATATAATAGTTACAGAATTGCTGTCAAAGAAGAGAAAAAAATCTGTACTTTTTCCTATCTCCCTCCCTTCTTCATACATACAAAGTATCACATTTTCAGGGGAAATATAGCCATGAGCCCAATCAACCCACACCAACCTAACCAGAATAGAAGACAATTTCCCACAAATCCTGTACTAATATGAAGCAAGGGAGCCACACCCCAAATTCCCTAAAAAACAGAAACATTTATCATCAGACATTGCTCAGAGCAACAGACAGCCAGAATTTGGCTGGCCAGATAGCCTTATCCTGGGGAAATTATTCTTATCCCAGGAAAGTATATTCTTTCCTCCCACAAGGAAGAATGCTCCCACTCAGCTCCAAAGATAAACAGAGACAGTTTAAGAGGAGGTCTGAGAAACTAGGAAAAAATTGAGGGGGGGGATGAGGTGGGTAGCAGTAGACTCTTGTCTGTTAGAGGATTTTATGGGTTAGGATACACTAGAACAAGAGAGGTGAAGCAAGATATCTGAGGATATCAGGAAGTATGTGTGTGTATGTGTGTGTGTATACGTGTATAATAATAATACATACATATATACATACATATATATATATATATGAATGGATGGATGGAGAGAGAGAGAGACAGACACACAGAGAGAAAAGAGCAGCTAGGTGGCTCAGAGGATAGAGTACCGGGGATCTGGAGTCTGGAAAACCAGATTTCAAATCTGGATTTAGATTCCACTATCTGTGTGACTCTGGGCAAACCACTTTACCTCTATTTGCTTTACTCTACTGAATAAAGAAATGAGAAACTACTCCAACGTCAATTCCAAGAAAACTTCATGGACAGCATGGTAAACAGAGTCATAAAGAGTTGAACACAGTTGAACAATAGCAATATATACATGTACACATATACCCCCCCACATATATATATATACACACACATATGTACATGCTATAGATGTTTACATATGTGTTTTAGAGTCTAGAAAATCTTATTTTAAAGATGATGACTAATAGGTGCTTTACCTATTTGTGAGTGTACAAATCAGATGAACTTTTAATATCTTATATAAATCTATTCCCACAGGCTTGATAGAAAATTGGGAAGCATTTGAAGTCTAGAGCTGCTTCTCCTAATTGATTACTATAAATCAGGGGTTCCTAAACTTTTTTGGCCTATCGCCCCCTTTCCAAAAAAAATATTACTTAGGGCCCCCTGTCACATACTATCATAGCCGCCTTACAGTTATTCACCACCCACAAATGCACCTGTGACCATCACGCTCTTCTGGATCACTGCAGCACCCACCAGGGGGCGGTGGTGCCCACTTTGGGAATCACCGCTATAAATCATCACTGTCATCTCCTAATCCTCTATAGCAAACTAAAATGTAGTCTTTGGGGATGCAAGAATAAGGCATGCGAGGAACATTTCTAATATAATTGGACTTATTTGCCAAGGGACCACAAGAGATGTAACTACTTTTAAGGGTTGTTTGTTCAAAGCAATCACTCTGGAGGTAATTCATATATTACAAATAATTTTCCAGTATTTAAATGAAATTCGGGTGTCCTTGGGGATTTCCTATAGGCATCACAGGCCTTTCTGCTGCTGCCTCTCTTTAATATTAAATATCCATTCTTTGATGGAAGATTTTATATTTATAAACAGTTCAAAGCCATTTGAATAGGGCAAGTGATCAATCTGGCTAATATGCTTTCTGGGGGAAAACTGACATGGATGTACTTTACTGAGACTGTTTTCTATGATTTGCAAATTTCCTTCCAAGGCAATTCTAAATAGAGTCCATTAAGTCAAATAATAAAAAAGCACTTAAGTTGTGAAGTTATTTATTAAATCCATAAATGCCAGACACTATGCTAAATTTAAGGGAGACAAAAATAGGTTCTACCATGCTGGGAAAGCTTCAAGTACAATCCTTTAAGTTTTATCTACTTTCCAAGGACATGTATATACATCTAGCTGTGCATAGAGAGACCCGTTTCTATTAGGCTTTCCAATTGGTCGTTCTTGGATCATGTGGCACAAAGGAAAATATAAAATGACTCTCAGTCCTATGTGAGCCCTCTTTTCTGTTCTGTAGACGTGGTAGCAGTGGAAAGGGGGAGGATGGAGGGAGCAGAAGGTGCTAAGCATAAAATGGTTTGTAAGAGGTCTGGAAACATTTATATAGCTGTTGATACTCTACATGTGAGCTTCTAATTTAATTCATAGGGATATGATTGTATTAAACTTGCCCTCCTAGTTTCCCAATTTAATTCAGCTCAATATACCTCATATGTCAATCAATGTAGGAAGATCATGGGCTGATTTCAAAGAGGTCCATTAGACTTTTGGGACACTTAAATGATGCTTCAAAAGTCTTGGATAATTAACATCAAAATGCTTACTAAATTCCCCAGGAAGTGACTGGCACTGGAAGAATCTAGTTCATCATGGTTTGATTAGTGCTTGAAGCTTTCCAGACTCTGCTATGTATTTCGGCAGATGACCTCTAGTACCTAAAGAACTACAATACTCACGTCTAGAAATAGAAAGACAAATGCCAATCTGGCCATGTGCAAGACATCACCACATCGAAAATATAGTAGATAATAATAACAATAGCTCACATTTTTACAGTGCTTCATGATTTACAAAGTATTTTGAGAACATTATCTCACCAGACTCCTAATCTGACAAAGGAGATATAAGTATATAATGGCTGTTTTATAAAGGAGGAATATGGAGCTCAGATAAATTAAAGAACTTGTTTGAAGGTAAGCAGGTTATAAGGGCAGAGACAGGACTCAAGCATAGGACTTTGGAGTTCAGATCCAGTGTTCTTTATCTTAACCTACTTTTCTTATAGTGTTAGAGTCAGAAGGTAGAATTCTTCAATGCCTTGGAGGGGCAGAAGATGGGATTTGAGAGGTCTGAAGGTTTGAAAATTAAGAGATCATTGGAAACTTTGAAGAGAGAAGTTCCAGTTGAGTGATGAATTTAGAAGTTATCATAAAGGGCTGAAAAATGAGTGAGAAGAAAGGAAGTAGAAAAAAAAGGAAAACTTTTTCTTATGAGTTTTATTATGAAAGGAAGGAGAGATTGAAGATGATAACTTGAAGGAATGGTAAGGTTAAATGAGGGCTTTCTTTTTTTAAGGAATGGAAGGTACTTTTTATGTTGGAAGGCAGCAAAGAATGAGGCAGAGAATTGGGAGGTTGAAGATTAGAAGGGATGTAGGGGAAAAAGTTGGAGCAAGCATCTTCAAGAAATCCCTTTCTTGGAGGAATTCCATGTGAACTGGAATGACCTCCAGGAATTGATGCAGAGTCTAACGAGCAGAACCAGGAGAACATTGTTCACAGAGACTAATATACTGTGGCACAATTGAATGTAATAGATTTCTCTACTAGCAGCAATGCAATGATCCAGGACAATTCTGAGGGACTTATGAGAAAGAACACTATCCCCATCCAGATAAAGAACTGTGGGAGGAGAAAAAAAAACATTTCTTGATCACATGGTTCAATGGGGATATGATTGGGGATGTAGGCTCTAAATGATCACTCTATTGCAAATATTAACAATACGGAAATAGGTCTTGATCAATGATACATGCAAAACCCAGTGGAATTACTTGTTGGCTACAGGAGTGGGGAGGCAAGAGGGGAGGAAAAGAATACAAATAATGTAACCATGGGAAAAATAGCCTAAACCAGTTAATTAATTATTTAATTAAAAAATAAAAAAGAAATCCCTTTCTATCATCAAAGGTACTTTAAGCATTTGGCACAATTTTACACCAAATTAATTAATATATTTTGTGCTTGGAGAACTGCAGACTTTCTGACTGATGGGCTATGATATCATGGCAGGTGAGGTTATAATCCTCATGAAGATAGAATTTAAAGGCCTAAATTAACTCAGGTAATCCATGATACAATAGGCAACATTCAACAGTTAGTCATAGTTACTGAGGCTTAGAGAACTGTCTGATTGAAAGGGACCAATACTAAAATAAAAAGTGAGAACGTGGAGGAGAAAGAAGTCAGGAGAACCAAAAAAGAGGTCCAGAAAGGAATGAAGGACAGAATATGGCCAGCCTTAAAACAGAGGTTCTGAGAAATAATGAATAATCAGAAGACAGGGTCACAAGAGCTAAGAGATCTTCCAGCCTGAGCAGGCTTCAGGGACAGAGGAACCTTCCAGGATAAGTGCTGTAGAATGTTTAGAAAAAAAAATGTATACACCAGGCTGAGCAGATTATTAAAATATGGTAATATAGGAAGTTATTAGCATATTTAAGAGACGGTGACTTCTAGGATGAAAATGCTAATGGAAACTCGAATTTGAGAGACTGGGAGGAGAGTGTTACCCTAAACAGTAATAGGGTAGGAGGGGTGGGTTGGGGGAAAGATAATGAGTTCAGTTTGGAATATATTTTGTTTAAGACATCTACTAGACATCCAGTTGGAAATACCTTGAAAGGCAGTTGGGAATGCAAGATTGGAGGTCAGCAAAAATAGTTTTAAGAATTAGCACAGAGATGATAATGCAATGAATGTGAGCTGATGAAATCACCAAATGAGAGTATAGACAGGAAAGAGAAGAGGGCCCAAGACAGAACCCTGAGGGTCTCAAAAGGATGAGGACTCAGAAAAGAAGATTGAGAAGGAGTAGTCAGATGTTTGGTAGGTGAACCAGGAGAGAGTAGTGTCTGGAAAACTTAGAGATAAAGGAGATCAAGGAGATAGTGATCAGCAGTGTCAAAGGCTTCAGAGATGTCAAAGAGAATAAGAATTGGGAAAAATCATTGGATTTTTTGTTTTAACTTTTTTTTTTAAACCCTTAACTTCTGTGTATTGACTTATAGGTGGAAGAGTGGTAAGGGTAGGCAATGGGGGTCAAGTGACTTGCCCAGGGTCATATAGCTGGGAAGTGTCTGAGGCCAGATTTGAACCTAGGACCTCCTGTTTCTAGGCCTGGCTCTCAATCCACTGAGCTACCCAGCTGCCCCCAAAAATCATTGGATTTTGCAATTAAGGGAATATTGGTAAATTTATAAAGAACAGTTTTCTTGGAATAAGGTCTGAAGCTGGAGCCGAATTGTAAGTGACTAAGAGTGTGAGGAGAGAAAGTGAAGATATCTATGGTATACATTACCATATGCAGGTGCATATATGTATGTATGTACATAAATGCATACTTCTCTTTCAAAACATACCTGCATATGTGTTTGTGTAAAGAAGATTTAGAGAGGACCTAGTACCTTTCTTCAAGTATTTTACAAACTGTCATGTGGAAGGGTATTTTGGCTTATTTTCTCCATCCTCCAAGAGTAAAACAAGGAGCAATGAAAGACTGTAAAGAAGATTTTGATCCTTTGTCAAAAATTACAGGGGGCATACATAATAATTCAGAGAAAGTTAAATAATTAAATTAAATGATTTAGATAATGAACTTTACAACATTTTATACCTTTAAAAAACTTTTAATATGCAATAATGTATTTTACTATATCCTTTTACCATAAGCACTTATTTTTCATGAGTACATGAAGTCATAAATATCCTTTAATCCTTTATCATGAAATCATACTTTTATCACACATAAAATTTGCTTTTGCTGAATAGTCCATTTTCCCAAATCTAGCTTTAATTATAGACTATAGGATTAAAATAATAACGAATGAATCATGAAACACATGTATATGGCTTGAAATTCAGTAATCAAATGACAAAGAACTAACTAAAGGTGGGGAAACAAGTTTTAAACAGTTTCATCTGGGCAAAGTCAGATGTTCTGATTCAGTATAGTGTCACTAGTAACATATAGATGTTGTTATAAAATAATACTATGTCATAATGATTGCATGCTCCAAATAATTCTAGCATTTCTATATTTTCTAAGTAGAGGAGTCTGACAATGTAATGAATCATCTTCTGAGGATGAGAGGAAACCTTTAATGGAGGTCTTCAAGAAGACATTTGATTATTCTTTGGATTCCAAAAGATCATCGATTTAGAACTTAAAATGTTTCTAGAGGCCATTTAATAAATTTCTTCTTCTTTTTTTCTTGTGATGAGGAACTGATACTAAGGCTGGCTAACTGGCTTGACCAATATCACAGAGATAGTATGTTTCAGGGGTGGACCTTTGATTCCAGAGCCAAACATCTTTCCATTATACTACTACTCTATGTGTGGAAGCACTGTATGCTCTTGGAAAAGTATATGTTCCTTGAGCGTTGAGATTTTAAAATTATGACTCTTTATCCTCATTTTGTAGCACAGTGCTATGATTATAGTAAGTATTTAATAAATATATGTTGGAATTTGTAGAGAAATACATGTTTATGAATGAGTTGGACTTTAGGATCATAGGTATCTCTTCCAATTGTATACTATTTTTAATTCCATAATTTTATCCTTTTACTAGAAAAACAATAATTATATCCTACAGATATAGAGGTATATATAAGCGCATATATATATATATATATATATATATATATATATATATATATATATGGTGAAAAGGGGGATTTTATGGGTTCAATATATTACAGATGGTCACCAGAGGATTGAACTACTATCAATGTTTTGTGTAGGGAAAGAACATTAGTAAATACAGGGGTTAGGAACTGCCTCATGCAGAAGGTAGAACCTTATCTAAAGATAGGAGGACATAAGAAGTTCTAAGCAGTGAGGTGAAGAGAGAGTACATAAGTATAGGAGACCATTTTTTGAGAGCAAAGAGACAGGATAACTGTAATGATATGTGCAAAGAATAGTAAATAGGTCAGAAATAAATAGTCATGAAAAGCTAATCCATAATAATTTGTAAATGTTATAACAGCATGAACATATAGTTTGATATACCTGTAAAAGACTACCTTTAAAGGNCGCATATATATATATATATATATATATATATATATATATATATATATATATATATATATATATATGGTGAAAAGGGGGATTTTATGGGTTCAATATATTACAGATGGTCACCAGAGGATTGAACTACTATCAATGTTTTGTGTAGGGAAAGAACATTAGTAAATACAGGGGTTAGGAACTGCCTCATGCAGAAGGTAGAACCTTATCTAAAGATAGGAGGACATAAGAAGTTCTAAGCAGTGAGGTGAAGAGAGAGTACATAAGTATAGGAGACCATTTTTTGAGAGCAAAGAGACAGGATAACTGTAATGATATGTGCAAAGAATAGTAAATAGGTCAGAAATAAATAGTCATGAAAAGCTAATCCATAATAATTTGTAAATGTTATAACAGCATGAACATATAGTTTGATATACCTGTAAAAGACTACCTTTAAAGGTGGGAAGACTGAGGTTCAATTTTTTATTCTTCTAGGTACTAGTCATGTGAAAGTGGATGAATAACTCAATGTCCCCAGAAAACTCTAATACTATGAGTAACACATGAGTTGCAGGTCTCCATTGGCTGAATAAGTTTAAGTCTTGCATGATTCAGACAAAAGAAAAAACTGAAATATTATTAATATTCCACTATGATTTGTCACAATTTCAGGACATTTAGGGAAAGATGAAGGAGGAAACTACGTTTTTGCTCTCCTAAGTTTTTCCTTCCTAGCTATAATATGGCTATTGAACTAAATTTGCATGTTTCCATAAGGTTTCCCAATATTTTAAGGATCTTTAAATAGGTTTTACTAAAATGTCAGTTTCATGATGATGCATTTCAGACATATTTTTCCTTTAAGTCCTTAATTTCTGCCTATGTTTGGCAAGTCAGTTGGTTCATTGCTCTGGCAGGTGAAATCCAGTCCAAGTGAGCAAGTATGCAATTCATCAGCTGCATGCCAGTACTGGTTTTCAAGGCTGATATTACAGAACTTTCCAGAAAGACATACCTTAATGAGCAATATTCATGCTCTTATTCCTTTTCCAATTGGGAAGGAATGGGGAAGGCACACCATGAAACAAAAATTTGGTTCAGTTTAATTTAATTTTAGTGTCTTCAAATCTAAAAGTAATGGGGAGGCCAGAAAAGTTTGTAGAAATTGGAAAAGCAGCAAAAGACTGAGGGAAATTGGCCTCTCAAAATGTCTGAATTCTTTAGGAAGAATTTTGAGCCTGTGTCTAAAAAGCAATGAATCAACAAACCTTTCTCAAGGATCTACTTTATACCAGGCATTATGCTGGGCACAGGGGATATCAGTAAAAAGAATGAAATAATTCCTATGCTCAAGGAGTTTGCATTCTAAAAAGCCACAACCAAAGAGTCAAATTATGAATGATCACAAGGTCTAAAACATATAGGAAGATTTACTAATAGTCAAGGATGTAGTACCTTCTCTTTCCAAAATGAAATTTAGAAAAATAAATTGGTATAGGTAATTCACAAACAAGAAAATTCAACCAATGCAGGTTAATACTTTCTTTGCAACTTATAGTCTTGAGAATTTTTTTTCCAGAGAGCTGAGAAGTTAAGGGACTAACTTAGAGACACACAGTTAGTTTGTCAGAGGTGGGATCTGAGTTCAATCTTCCTGACTTTAAGGTATCACTTTATACACTATCTTTAACCTCTCAGATCTCTGGGAAATTTCCTCAACAAGAACTCCTACCATTAAAAATCAAAGGGCCAATCCCTATTTCTATTTTTAAATTGTACTTAGGTATATATGGGTTTGTTTTTTCCAACAAATGTGGGGAAAATGACCTTTTTAAAAAAAATCATTTTAAATAGCACAGTGTAGGAATTTAACAAATATTTTCCAATTGATTAAATTGATACAAATGGGGTGAAATGAGATGTCTAGAACACTTCTTGTTGTTAACTGTCCCTGCAATGACACCCACTCCCTTTTCTACTCATTCAAAGCTTACTCCCTCCACTTTTTTTTACAACTTCTCTGTACCTTTTTTTTTTTTTTTTTTTTTTTTTTTTTTTTTTTTTTTTTTTTACATTTTTAAACCCTTAACTTCGGTGTATTGGCTTCTAGGTGGAAGAGTGGTAAGGGTGGGCAATGGGGGTCAAGTGACTTGCCCAGGGTCACACAGCTGGGAAATGTCTGAGGCCAGATTTGAACCTAGGACCTCCCATCTCTAGGCCTGACTCTCAATCCACTGAGCTACCCAGCTGCCCCTTCTCTACCTTTTTGATGGCATCGAAAGGCATTGAGAGGATGTCAGGAAGTCAGAAAGAGCTGTTTGAATTTCACCTCAGACACTAGCCCAATTTTTGGCACAAAGTAGGCACTTAATAAATGCTCATTTCTTGCAAACCAAAACATCTCTGAGGAGCTCCCTCACACCTAGCAGATTGGCCAATATGAAAGTAAAGGAAAATAATAAATGTTGGAGAGGATGTGGCAAAATTGGGACACTAATGCATTGCTGGTGGAGTTATGAATTAGTCCAACCTTTCTGGAAGCAAATTTGGAATTATGTCAAAAGGGCTTTAAAAGAATGCATGTCCTTTGATCCAGCAATACCACTACTGGGTTTGTACTCAAAAGAGGTAATAATGAAGAATGTTTGTACAAAAATATTCATAGCCATGCTGTTCATGGTGGCAAAAAATTGGAAAATGAGGGGATGTCCCTCAATTGGAGAATGGCTGAACAAATTGTGGTATATGATGGTGAGTGACAGAATGCTATTGTGCTATAAGGAATGATGAACTGGAGGATTTCTATATGAACTGTGTAATAATTAAAATGGGTTTGACAAATATAAGAATGAAAAAAATTGTTGTGGTTGCCATTTTTAAAATTAACTCTTAAGTAATAAGGATGTTAGTAGCTTTAGTAGCTTCATTACAGCAAGGTAGAGATAGTAAAGAGGGAAATGTAGGAAAGAGGAAGAAAAAAATCACCTAGCTACAAATACCCCAAGTCCTAACCATATTGCCTACAGATAGCAAATGTGAATCCAAAAGCAAATCTCACCAGAATCCAAGGTCTTAATCAGGAAGCTGAAATCCAAAGAGCCAGGAGACACTGAAAAAAACAAACACTGAGAACCTTCAGTTCACACAAGGCCACAACTACCAAAAGTCTTAACCAGAGCTCACACTGAAGAGTGTCCTACCAAGAAAGAATGTTATCCACATTGGGAGAAAGAACTATGGGAGTAGAAACACAAAAGAAAAACATATGACTTATCACTTATCACTTGTTTCTATGGGTATATGATTTGGGGTTTTGACTTTAAAAGATTGCTCTATAGCAAAAATGAATAATATGGAAATAGGTATCAAGTGATAATATTTGTACAACCTAGTGGAATTGTGGGAATGGAGAGGGAAAGAAAATGAATCACATAATCATGGAAAATATAAAATAAATTAAATAAAAAATTTTAATGAAAAAATGCTTATTTCTTATCCTCTTTCTTTAATGCTAACAGAGAGAGTATATGTCACAGATAAGACTTTATTACAGACATTCCTAACTATGAGGCTGGCCCTCTATCCATTATCTCATTTATATCCAGTTCTTTTCTTTCCTTTCACTTGAACTACTGAAATTGCCTTTCAGCCTCAAGTCTTCACTCAAATAGCAATGCGAATAACCTTTTCCTAAAGCACAGATGTGATCATGTGATTCCTTTACTCCATGAACTCCAATGGTTCACTTTTGCCTCTACAATTAAATATAAAATCCTCTTTAAGTTTCTAGAGGCCAAGAAATATGTTTTACCTTGTTTTGTATTTTGCAAATGCCTGGCATATAAAAGACAATTAATACTTACTGACTGACTGAACAACTTTGAAATTAGAATCAAACTACTTTTTTCAGGCCTATATATATATTTTTCTTTTTAAACTTTTTTATATGACCAATCTGACCTTTTGCCTGCCCTTATATATGATACTCTTCTTCTTCCTCTGTTTCCATACCTTTGACTCATGCTTAGTATGCATTTTCTCCTCAATGCTGAAAATCTCTTTCTACCTCCCTCCCTCTCTCTGTTTCTTTCTTTGTCTCTCTGTCCCTCTATCTCTCCTCTCTCTGTCTGTGTCTCTCTGTCTCTGTCTCTGTCTGTGTCTCTCTGTCTCAGTCTCAGTCTCTGTCTCTGTGTCTGTCTGTCTGTCTGTCTGTCTGTCTGTCTGTCTGTCTCTTCTCCCACTGGTGAGTTTCTCCTAAAATATTTATTTTGAGGAAGGGTCCAGACCACTCCTGCTTCATTCTCTGAACTTTATCACCATATCTCCTAGATGATATCTACTCTAACTCTCCCCACCCAGGTTTTTAGTTTCCTTTTTATGGGTTATCTTTTCCCAACAGAATGTAATCTTAGAGTCATTGGCTGTCTTTGTATTTGTTTGTAACTGTATCCCATAATAATAAATGGATGACTTAGAATCCATTACTTTCTTCAAATATTAGCTCAAACATTACCTCCTACCTATAGACTTTCTTGTCTCTCCCCACTTCTTATGCCTCCTGCCCTCCCCAAAGAACTTTGTATTGGTTTGTATGTATTCTGGAAAGCTATTGTTGATATGTTATCTCTCCTGATGTGAATCCCTTGAGGCCAGGGATTGTTGAAGTTTTGTCTTCCCTTCCTTGGCACTTAGCATCATGCCTGAGAAGTAGTGGGCCCTTAGTTCATGCTTGTTGATTGAAGTTAAATCAGACAAATTGAAAAAACAAAACAAAACAACTCTAAATGGCTACTTGGCTTAGTTGAGTGATTACCCTAAAGGTTAAAGCACAGATAATTCAGACAATGACAGTGTGTGACAGTAACAAAGGCATTGGTCAGTCAGCAAATGAGCCACCCCAGGAGATACACAGAGAAATACAATTTTATTCCCAGGGAGTCTTAGGTGGACAGATTTAGGATATAGAGGTAGTGATTGTGGACCAAAATTTCTTTACTCTACATTCTTAGAAGGGTTCTAAGCTCTTTGAAGGTGGCCATTATCTTCTCTTCTTTGTAAAATTCTTAGCCTTTTCTAATCTGACTTGTATGTGCTTAATAGATAGTTGCAAAGTCAATGAATGAATGACATTGTTTTAGTATTTCTGAATAAAAAAAAAGAAATTGAGCTAAAGAATTGAGTTAGATCTCTCTCCTCCCTCATTTGATTATCTCACCTAAATTGTTGGTTTTATTTTGTTCATTCAGAGCCTACATCCATTTAATATCCTACTTAGTATTTAATATTGTGTGATTTGAAAGCAAGAAATAATTTAAGACCTTCAGTGTTATTAAATTTGAGGTAGATGATGTGTGGAACTTAAATGAAACTTATTTCCTTATTTTTTTCCTTTTCTCTCTCTCCTCCCCCACCCCTACTTCCTTACTTTATTATTGAATTAAATAATTCACAGAAAATATTTTGTAGTTTATAGGCACTTATAGCTTTGAATTTTGTTTTGCTTAAATAGTTACATATAGCAATTATGATTATAGAATTAATCTTTGAGAAGAGGAAGACATACCAAATTCTATAGCAGATGGCCCTCTTCTAAGGTCAGACTACTTTCTGCCTTTTTAAAAGAGCATTTTTTTTTCCTGACAATCTTGTAATGCCCCAGATAAGCATGGACACTTTCTATCTCTAAGAACAGATTAATTTACTCTCATTTGCATCACCTATTTAGAGCTATAGAATCAAGGTTAAAAAACAAGGAGTCTAAGTCCTTAGATCATGATAATGATAACCCTTCTGGGTTGCAGGAATGGATATGCTCAACACTGCTTGAGTCTGCAATCCTGTTTCTTGTAGTTATGTTATTCTCCTTGACTTGGTTTGAACTTCTATTGCTGGCTTTATCCAGCTTGCTTGACTTTTGCTTTTTCTCTGACCCCTTCTGTCTCTATGAAAAATCTGAGCTCAGAAAAGTCACCTTATGTGCCAGGCTCAAAGTACTTTCATGTTTTTCATTTTGATTACTAATCTCTTCAAACTTGAACATACTAAACTGTAATGAGGGAATGACAACTTGGATTTTTGAATTGTAGCATTTATTTGAAGTGATATGATATATGCAGGGACTTTCGGGGGCAGAGTCAAGATGATGGAGTAGAGAACACTCAGCTGAACTCTCCAAGCATTCCCTTCCAAACAATTTTACAATATCTTGAAAAGAATTTTGGAGTGGCAGAACCAACCCCATATATATATATGTATATGGCTTTATATATTTATATTATTTATATAAGTGTATATATTTGTGATATGGGGTTGGAGATTGACCCAAAATCTACTCATGGATGAAATGTAAATGTTGACCAGGAGTGGCAACAGAAGCACCAGCTGTTTCAAAATTTCTCAAATCAGAGATGGTAAGGGAACCTAGCAGCTGGTCAGAAAGATATGATGGGTGACTTTTGTGCTAGCACTATACATAGGACTGGATTCTATTTGGCATTTCCATTGCCTATACCCAATTTCTGAGTCACAAAGTCATACTTCAAGGGCAAAGAAGAGCATTTTCAAGTAAGAGAGAGAGGAAATCCTGTAGAGCAATATCTCTTTTGGTCATAAAGGATCAGATACCCTGAAGAATAGTGTCACTTCCAGTCCCAAGGGTTCAGGAATACTAAAGAACTAAAGTCCCAAAGGAGAAGGCCCATTTTAGATAAACATCAGAGTACAGGCCAGGAAACACGCTGCTTCCCAGATCATACTACCTTGGGAATATTGAAAACTTCCAAACTCCAAGAACTAGTTGGAAGGATTTCTACTCCAAGAAGATGAAGACTTCCCCTAGTGGAATGGAAGGATGAGAACAATTTGTTCCAAAGGCCTCGAAGGAGGCTTATGTAGTTGTAAAACATTTAGAGTTTGTTCAGACATTGAAGATACTAAGGTTTTCCAATGTATCCCAGGCTATCACCAGTCATCCTGACCTTTGTCTAGCCATGGACTTTTATGACTGGAAGAGAGTGAGGCTAACGACTTTGTGCAACCCTTCCTCACTTAAATCCATTTCATGCTCAGGTAACACATCACTCCATGATGTCACTGGTCCTCATTGAAATGAAGAATGGACAACAGCTTTCCACCCCTACTTTTAGGTTATTTGTCAATTTTGCATAAGAATCTGGAACAATAGAAATTAAATGCTATATTAAAAATGACAGTCACATAAAGCAAATATTTTTACGTCCCCCATATTTGACACCATATAGACAAAGCTTAAAGATATTTAAAAAAACTTTCACTTTTAATCCTGGATGCTTTATCATTTCATAGAAAAAGCCATCATATTTCGAATTCTATTTGCTCTTAGTATTCCAATTTTCTGAGTTTGTGACTGATTTCTTTGAATTTCAATCCTTATTTCTCCTCTCCCAAACCATTGCTTCTTTGTGGTCCCTCTGAGGATGCCCTTTTCAAGATATGAACATACTTTTTTTGATCATTGTGCTTAACACTGACATGACTCCCACATTCACAACAACTTGAATTCATGATTTACATCCATTTGAAGAAGTTCAGTTTTCCTAAAATGTAACTTCCTGTTCATGCATAAAGCATTCTGATATCTTCAAAGGGTTTTGACACATGAGGAGAAACATTCACAACCACGAAATGTGTTGGGCAAAACAGCAGTGGAACTTGAGAAGCTCAACTTCCATCTCGTCTTCCTCCAGAAGGGCAAGAACAATTGAGAATACATGCTTTGTGGTCTTGTGGATGGTGAATTTAAGGCTTTGAATTACCCTCATCTCATGTGATTGAGGTCACGGAAGTCCACTGGAATGCCTTTCCCTCACAGACTCTTAATAGTGTTGTGTAGATGACAGAGATGTTTTGAGAAATGTAGTTTGGTATGGATAACCTCAGTGTGAAGCAGCTGGGAACACAGAGGTAGGGATAGGTGGCGTATGCTAGGAAAGTCAAACCACCCCCATCTAGTTAACTCAGACCCAGATAGACACAGCCATGAACTTGAGACCAAGATCTCTGGCTATAGCAATATTCTTCTAAGGACTACTCTTGCTTCCAGAGTAGTTCCTCTAGTGATCACTGGGGGCATGAATCTGAGGTAGAGTGGCTCTGTTGTCCTTGTTATTACCAATACCAATTATTGGCCAACTGCTATCAACAGGTAGATTAGACCAAAAACTCTGGGAAAAGTAGAAGCTCTAAGATCATTGATCTTATTTTCAGCTCAGGCACTACAGCTATTATGTGGAAGAGAAACTTCTGTGGAGAAAGACAACCATCCCCACCAACTCCTGACCAAATATTACCCACAAGACAGCCAAACCAGCTAGATGAAACTTCAAGGCATAGTGTCAAGACAAGTAAAACCATAGCCACTCCCTTGACTACCTCTTTTCCTAAGTCTAGAGTGGAGACAAACCAGCATTTAGAGTCCAAGAATTCTAAGAATAATAGCATCCCTACTCTCATACCACTGACCTTTTCCAACCTGGTCCCTGCAGCCATAATCTAGGGAAGCAAACCCTGTGGAATCCTGATCTGGCAACTTCCTCTGCAGGTACTGCAGCCTCTGGCTCTTGAGCATCAGAATATACTAAAAGATAAACAAAGTTATTGCCCCCAAATTCTTAACATTGTCAAATGACTCAACACCAGAAACAAACAAATTCTATTAGTGTGTATGATGTTTAAATAGATGAATTACCAACTGCTTTCTTGACATGGTGTAGAGACAATGGAACTTTTCCATTTGACATATGGTAAAAACTTCCTATTTCCATTATCTCTACCATGTTAGAATATAAACACCTTGAAGGAGCAACTCACTTGCTTTTCTCTTTGTATCTCAAGGACTTAACACAATGTTTTCATAGGAATATTTAATAAATATTTTCATTCATTCATTCATAAATTCATTCATTCATTCATGATATTTTAAGTAAAGGCTTGGAAAATACTTCTTTAAATTTTCTTGCATTGCACAAAATATTCCCTTTATCTGTAATGTACTCCCTCCTAATGTCTAAAAAGTATAAGCTCTAGTTTCCTTTGACTCATAACTCAGGGGTCACCTTCAACATAAGACTTTTATGCATTGTGGTAGCTAGGTGGTGTATTGGCTAGATCACCAGGTGTGGAGTCAGGAAGACCCGAGTTCAAATTAACCACAGAACCTGTTTAGTTGTGTGAATCCTGTGGGCAAGTCACATGACTTTGGCCAGACAAAATTTCCTGATCTGTTAAAAGGGGATAATATTTCCTTTCACCCAGAATTAGGAAGATCATTTTTGTGAAGAGTTTTGCAAACTTTAAAGAGCTGTATAAATGCTAGCTATTTGTACTTTCTCCTTCTTCATATTATTTTGTACCATAGGATTATAGATTAGGTTTTGAAGGAACTTTAGTGGTTTGCTAGTCCATTTCTATCCATTTTATGAATGGGAAAACTAAAAACCAGAAAGATTAAGTAAATCGTGCGAAATCATGCAGTAGTGAAGGGCAGAGATTGGAAACTATGTCCTCTGAATGCAAATACAGCCTTGGTTCTGTATCACACTGTCTTCCCAATATACTATATCTATCTATCTATCTAACTATCTATCTATCTATCTATCTATCTATCTATCTATCTATCTATCTATCTATTGAAATAATTTGTATTTATTTGTGTATGTTTTATCCTTTTGTTCTTTTATCCCTAATATCTATCATCATTCACTAGCATCAAAAAATAGATACAATAAATATATTCTGAATTTAATTGAGGGAAATTATGCATATATATGCATATGCATATACACACATGTGTGAACAGGTATGTACATACTGAGAAAGAGAAGGATATTTTGTATTTTTGCAGGTCAGAGATAAATTTTTGACTTAATTTAATTTTTATAGATGCAGACATTTCCATACGAATCTATAATGACTCATAATGACAGCAAATAATCAGATTAATTGATATATTGATCT
This sequence comes from Gracilinanus agilis, assembly GCF_016433145.1. NCBI lineage: Eukaryota > Metazoa > Chordata > Mammalia > Didelphimorphia > Didelphidae > Gracilinanus > Gracilinanus agilis. Next base: position 83,199,549 of record NC_058130.1, on the reverse strand, counting down.
CAGAAAAAAATTAGTACCTTAAATAGTCCCCATGTAGCCAATAATGCATTTTTCTATTCTGCTACATAATTTAGTTTCATTTTTTCACATCATCATGTTGTCTATCTGAAAATAGAAAGATAATTAAATATTAGACACAAAGTGAGCTCGAATTTTTGGACTAGGGATTAATTAAAAATTAAAATAGGATAATCCTGGGTCAGTCCTTATTCTAGTCAATAAAGCAAACTCAGGAAATAAGGAAAAGGAGTTTATTCACACACCAAGGCAGCAATGTAGTGTGTGTGGCCATCCCCTGATTCAAATGCACACTGCTTTTTATTGAGAGGAATAACAAGGTCAAGTTTAATACAGAGGTAGATCTGATTTAGGGAACCTGAAATAACATTAGTGCAAGATGATAAGGACCTGACTTGGCAGTTTGCATGTAAAAATAAATGAGGGTTTTAGTTGACTACTGATACACCAATAATGAAGCTATTGGAATAGTCCACCCTAGAACATGAACCAACAATGGTGGCTGATAAGGGTCAAGATCAAGGAGTTATATGTTGTGAAAATAGAAAGGACACAGTTTGACAATGTATGTTTGGGGGGATAATATCTGGTAAAGGATGACATCAAGGCTTTGACCTGAGTGACTGAGGAGGATCTTTCCTTGACAATAATGGAAAATTTTTAAGGATACCTATTTTTTGGGGAAAAGATAATAATTTCTGTTTTGTATATATTGAGTTTGAAAATCCTATGGGATATCCAGTTTGAAATGTTCTTTAGGCATGACAGCTCAAAATAAAGATTAAGATTAGATAAGAATATAAAATTGTTGAGAGGTTAAGGCAGGTGAGTCAGTCATTTGCTTAGAGAGGATAATTAGAGTCCTGGGGGCTTATGAGATCAGCAATGAATGAATGAATGAATGAATGAAATAAAAAGCATTTATTATTTGTTTGCCATTTATGAAAACATTGTGTTAAATGCTTGGTATACAAATAAAAAGGCATGGACACTCACTCCTCTCAGGAAACTCCCATATGTATCAACAAATTTTAAAGAATTTAGCTTCAAGACCTATGGAAAGTTCCCTGAGTTGAGAGGTAAAGTAGATGTTAATGAGTGTTCTTTAATATCATCTCCATGATGAAACCATATTCATTTCCTATGTTGGACCTTTGAACACTCTTCTCGGGAGTGAGAAAATTCTTCTCCAGGTCTTCAAAAGCTTTAGTTGCTGAGGGAAGATATAGCACCTGAAGAGTAAGATGCTGCTTGCATGACTGAGGATATTTGGCTAAAAGTAAGATCATGGCTTAAAGATTATTGCTTTTCTGGGAATTCTTGTTCTTACCTGTCTTTTGGGAGTGGAGGAGAGAGTGGGTGAGAGAACAAAGGAGAGGACATGAGAAGAAATCTTTAATCTTATCAGTTCTATAATATCTCCTATAAGTACTCCTCTTCTCCCAAGAGGTACTCAGCAGCTCTTACCTCGACTATTAAAAATCCTTCTTAATTATCTTCCTGCCCTCATTCTTCACCCTTTCCAATACATCATCCACAAAGCTGATGTACTGGAATTTCAGCATCTGACAATGACATTCTCATCCTCACAAAACTTCAATGATATCTTTTATGATTCTAAGATAAAAAAATAAATTTTGTTGACATTTAAATAACTTTACACGGTTTTAAATGCCACTCACCTTTAAATCTTCCCTTTCTTTAGTCACAGATCCCACAATAATTATCTGCTGATTCCTTTCATTTCCACCTCTTCATTTGCCCCCTCTACATATCAACTGAAACTCATCTTTAGCTAAGACCTGTTTCTCCTTATCTGTTTTACCACAGTAGTCTTTTAAGGGGTATTTCTATCTCTAGTCTCCTACTGTTTTATATATCTGTTGCACAGATGTAACATTTTCTTAATGTTTAGTTATGATTTTGTTATTCCTTCTTTTCCTAGCTCTTTTTCCAGAAATCTTAACTTAAGTAATTACTCATTTACAATTTAAGTAATTATTTGTTCCCTAATAAAAACTCCTTGGACTAGTGTGATAGGACCAATATCTATCAGCCATTTAACTACCAAATGAATTAAGCTGATGCCTTCCACTTTTCCTCATTAAATGTGGAACAGGTTTACTCCTCTTCATTCCTACTGTGGTAGGGATTTGTTTCACCCTAAAAGCAGAAAAGATGGTATTGATCCCACTTGGCTCTTTCTTGATGCATTTTCCTGGTCATATAGAGCAAAAATCCTCCAATCTGCTGACCTGAAACATTTCCACGTAGATATTTTGGGAGTCCAGAAAAGCTAATTTCCTCAGTATAATATTCAATATCCTTTCTGTGTTAGGGCAAAGTGAATCTTTTGTTAACTGTTTGGTGGCTTATGAGTACTTTGATTCATTCTAACACCAAACCTAAACCAAGAGAGTATTGGAATTGGAACTCTAAGAGCTGGCATTTAAGTTCCCAGATGTTACTAGTGTGAGGTGGCTGGGTATTTGTTCCTAACATGCCTATAGCATTTATACCTTAGGCAGAAATAAGGAAGAGTAACACTAAATTTGTAACATTTGTTTCCCCTTTTTTTCTTTCTTGGACCTGTGATTTCATTGATTTGGGAAACTCTCAGTGAGGAAATTCCCCTTACCAATGCAGAATGGCAACTCTTCTGTAACTCTATCTTTGAGAGTTGTTTATGTCACTGAGAGTTGAGTTTATTAATTGGAGAATGACATTCTTATAAATTGACTCAGTTCTTAGAAAAAAGATGCTTTTATCAGACAAATGCTGTAAAATTTCCCTCTAGTTTTCTGTTTTCCTTCTCATCTTGGCCACATTGATTTTGTTTGTGCAAAACCTTTTTACTTTAATGCAATAAAAATAACCAACTTTCCAATGCTTTCTATCTCTTGTTGGTCATAATTCTTTCCTTGTCTATAGATATGACAGGAAAATTTTTTCATTCTCCCCTGATTTACTTCTGGTATCACCTTTTATGTTTAAACCATGGATCTATTTTGACTTTAGAATAGTATATGGTATGAAATTTTAGTTTATATTTAGTTTCTAGAAATGCCTTTCTAGTTTTCCCAATGCTTTTTGCAAAATATACATTTGCAATCCAAATTTAGATCTTTTTGTTTATCAAACACTAGATTACTATGTTCATTTATGATAATACTATGTATTATGTGCTTAATCTATTACACTGATCCCCTACTCTCTTTCTTAGCCAGTGACATTGTTTTGGTGATTATGTTTTAATACAATTTGAGACTGGCACTGCTAAACTACCTTCATTCACATTTTTTTCACTAATTCACTAGATATTCTTAACCTTTTGCTCTTCCAGATTAATTCCATTATTATTTTCTCTAAATCTAGAAAATAATTTTTGGTGCTTTAGTATAGTACTGATGGGTAGGATTATCATTTTTGTTATATTGGTTCAGCTTTTCCATGAGCAATTAATATTTTTCCAGCTGTTTATATCTGACTTTATGTGAAAGCTGTTTTGTAATTGCTCATATAGTTTCAGTTTCTTGGCAAATAGAATCCTGATTATTTTATATCTTCTGTAGTCATTTTGAATGGACTTTCTTTTCCTCTCTCTTGCTCCTAGATTTTGTTGTTAATATATAGAAATGTGGTGGGTTTATTTTATATTCTGCAACTTTGTTACAGTTAATTATTTCAACAGATTTAAAGTTGGTTTTCTAGGATGCTCTAAGTATCTCATCATATAACCTAAAAGGAATCATAGTTTTGTTTCTTTGTTGCCTATTCTAATTCTTTCAATTTCTTTTTCTTCTCTTATTGACATAGCTAGCATTCCTAGTACAAACTTGAACAATAATAGTGATAATGGGCATCATTGCTGCACCTCTGATCTTATTAAGAAGGTTTCTTATTTGTTCTTATTACAGATAATGCTTGCTGATGGTTTTAGGTAGATGCTGCTTCTCATTTTAAGAAAGGATCCAGTGATTTCTTTGTTTTCAAATGTTTATAATAGGAATACATATTATATTTTGTCAAAGGCTTTTTTTGTGTCTTGACATAATTATGTATTTTTTGGTTTTTTTAAATTTTGTTACTGATATAATCAATTATGCAGATAGTTTTCTTAGTGTTGAACCAGCCCTTCATTCCCAATATATTGCCCATGTGGTCATAGTGCATTTAAATTAATTGTTATTTAAATGTTTTATAAAATTCACTTGTGGATCATCTAGTCTTGGAAATTTTTCTGTTAGGGAGACCATTGTTGGCTTGTTCAGTTTTGAGGTCAGTTGTTTTTCCAATGAGATATTCCCATTTTTAAATTTTTTTATTGTTTTTATTTTTGTTTCTTGATGTATCATGGAATCATTAACTTCTACTTGCCCAGTTCTAATGTTTAAGAAATTGCTTTCTTCAGTAAGCTTTTGTATCTCTTTTTTCCATTTGGCAAATTCTACTTCACAAGGAGTTCTCTTCAGAAGATTTTTGTTGTTCTTTCACCATTTTGTCAGTTATGTTTTTAAAGTTTTTTTTTTTTTAATCTTCAGTATTGTTGTGCCTCCTTTACCAAGTTGTTGATTCTTGTTTAATGATTTAAATTCATTATCCCTATTTCAATGCTCAAGTTTTCCTCTCTCTTTCTTATTTTATTAAAATAATTGGGGAGGGGATTCTTTTTGGACATGAGACTGATTCACATTTTTTTAAAGCTTTGCATTTGATTGTTTTCACATTGTTGTCTTCTTAATTTGTGTCTAGATCTTCCCTGTTACCATAGGAACTTTGTATGTTGAGGTTCCTTTTTGTTTATTTGTTTTTGTTTTTGTTATTGTTATTGTCTGCCTCTTTCTTGATTTTTAAATTTATGTTAAAGTTGGGCTCTGCTCCTGTGGTGCAAGGGACTCTATTCCAAGCTTCAAGAGTTTTTTTTATTTACTGCTGTTTTCAAAGCTTTATCTCTCTGTTTTCAGTTCTTACATTGTAGTATGATATAAGGAAGGATATGATCACTGTACTTCTGGTCTGTGCTCTGGTCTATAAGCAACCATAAGCACTGTTTTCCTCTCTGAAAATGTTACTAGAGACACTGGTTCTCTTCTAGTTCTCATCCTCATTCTAGGATTATGACCCAGAATCATGTATATGAAATGCAACAAAGTCCTCCTCCCAATGCAGAAAAGAGTCCCCCTTAATCTTTTTCTGGCCATTTTTCAGATTACTTTACTATTTGTTGACTGAGAGCTCTGGATGCCACTACTACAAATTTAATTGTCTCCCTTTGCCCCACCCTCCAAGCCTGTTGCTTTCTTGTCAGAGTTTGCATTGGATTGTTCCAATCTGTCTCACAACAGTGAGACAAATACCTCCCACAACATTTTTTAACTTTGCCCCTTTTTTTAAAATTCTGCTACTCCACAATTTGCTTTGAGACACTATTTTTTTATGTTGTTCGGGTGGGGATATGTTAGCACTCAGGCTAGTTCTTGTCTTTACTCTGCCATCTTGGCTATACTTAGTCAGTTCACCAAATTTTGATGCCAGCAGAAGCACATCAACACAGTGGGATGCTAACTTTGAATCCTAGCAAGCAATGTCTCCATAAAATATTGGGAAATACACAGCCCAGCAGATATTCTGAATATAGGATGATATTTTATCAACCTATTTTAGGGATTAATTGAGTGGGAAGTTATAGCAGCAGGTGGGACTTAAAAAATCAACAATATTAAGTAAAAAGGGAGTACATAGAATTTATAGATATAAAGAAATGTAGGTATCTCTTGTCTAGAAATTCTTAACCTTTTTATTTCATAGACCCCTTAACATTTTTATTTCATAGACCCCTTTCAGAGAAGCATTTAGATCTCTTCTTAGAAAAAATGTAAATGCATAAAATAACATAAAATACATAGAGATGCCAACGAAACCATTTATATTAAAATATAGTTAGCACAATATTTTAAAAGTTCATAAACTCAGGTCAAGAGTCCTAGAAGAGTCTAATCTTCATATATGAAAGACAGAAAAACTGAAGCCTATTAAAACTACTTGACTTAATGAAGGCTGACAATTGATATTCAAACCTAGATCCTTTAGCTCTAAGTTTTGGATTCTTATTATGATTAAATAATGCTGCCTTTTATAGATTATAAAATCTGGATATGAAAGATTTTTACATTCATTCTTATTAGTACCACTTTCCACAAACATTTTTAAAATTCCCAGCAGAACTGGTTTACATATATCAATATTTAGAGACACCTTTCTTTAGATGTTTAATTTGTTTAAACCTCTCTCCTAAAGGTGTGTGTTTTGCTTCTAATTAAAATGATTATATGATTGGGTCCATAAGAAATGATGTTGACTTCCCTTTGCAAATCTCCATCCCAAGGAGTCTATCTTGGGAATTATGTTTAATTGATAACTTCTTGTAGGGAACTCATCTCTTGACAAAAATGAAGGTTGTAGGCTAGATCCCTATTAATGTTTAATGAAAGCATCTTCCAGAGATAATTTCCTTAGGATGACCTATTTTAAATTTTCTTCTTGATATTTCTATAATGTTTGACACTGTTAACTCCTTCCTTATCCTCTGTGTTCTATCTTCCTTTCATTATTATGACATCGTTCTTTCCTTTTACTCCTTCTATTTGTGTAACTTCTCAATTTCCTTTCCTGGACATTATATGTATCTATCTTCATAGACACTAATTACCTTCATACTACCACCACCCAGGACTTTGTCCTCAAATTTCTAATGTCTCCAGACTTTCTTATTGTGATATCAGTAATTATCATATTATTCAGATGACTCCTAGTACTAATCTTTCTTTAGCTCTACCTTATATACTATAACACAAAATACCTGATGGAACTTCAACTGAATATTTCCAAATCAACTCAAACTAAACATGTACAAGATGGACCACATTATCTCTTCTATTACTCTGTTCCTCTTGATCACACACTCTCCAAGTTTTCTATTTTGAGGGCATTGATACTCTGTTAGTAACACAGATTCCCAAAATTGAAGTTGTCATTGATTCTGCTCTTCACCTCACCCATAGGTTATCATTTATCATGTTTTGTAGATTACTTATTCACTACGCGTTTTGAATCTGTTTCCTTTTCTCTACTCCACTGGCTACCATTATAGATTAGGTCCTTGTCATTGTAATATTCTCCCAATTTAAATTGGTTCCCTGGCTTCTAGTCTCTCATGTATTGTTTTAAATCATGTTGGATCTTGCTGTCTCCATATTCAAGAAACTTAAGTAATTTTCCCTTATTTCTGGGATAAAATAGAAGCTAGTTTCTTAGATCGGTCATTAAAAACCTTACAATTTGGTCCAGCCTACTTTTCCAATCTTATATTACATTCTTTACTTTATACTCTTTTCTGACCAAAGCAGCCTTTTTCCTTCTGTCTGAACTCAGCCTTTTAATGTCAACATTTAGGCACTCTAGCTTCACCTCTCACTCTTAGAATCACTAGCTGCCTTCTCATCTTCGGCATTTCTTTGTACTCCTGGCACATAGCTCAGTATTTAGAATGTAGCTGGCCCTTATTAAGTGCTTGTTGATTACCTACAGAGGGAAGCCTTTCCTGATTTCTCCTTATTATCGTGCTGTCCAATTCTGAAAATTATATCACATAGGATCATAGATTAGTATTGTAGGAACATTGATTGAGTGATGAATGCATATCTATTTAGGGTTTTATTCTTTCAATGTATACTAAGTTTCTAGTACTACTTTGACCTTAAACATTTCCAGCACCGATCTGTTCTTAGCATAGTGCTTCGCATATAACAGGTACCTTATAAGTACTTTTGTGGTTATTGGATTTATAGTCCAGTTGTGTTAAATGGGTGATCATTATAATCTGGAAGAACTAACAGATTTCTCATGACCTCTCAGATAATGGCCCTACTGAGAAAATATTGTTTCTTTTTTTTTTAAACCCTTGTACTTCGGTGTATTGTCTCATAGGTGGAAGAGTGGTAAGGGTGGGCAATGGGGGTCAAGTGACTTGCCCAGGGTCACACAGCTGGGAAGTGGCTGAGGCTGGGTTTGAACCTAGGACCTCCTGTCTCTAGACTTGACTCTCACTCCACTGAGCTACCCAGCTGCCCCTGAAAATATTGTTTCTTAAGATAAACTCCAGTATGAATCAACTTCTTTCTTCCATTCATAACTAATTCTAACAATGGATTCATAGCCTTTACATACATATCTCATTTGATTTTCCCAGAAATCATATCAGTATATTCAATTTAATGAATTTGCATTAATGATCCAGTTAAAACACATTTATTTATTAAGTGCTTCAATGTATCAGGTACAAGGCTAGTCATTAGGATTGCAAAAGAAAACAAAATAGGAGAACAGATCCTGTCCTCAAGGAATTTACTTTCTATGTCACAAAAACATGTTCAGAGAGAGGTGACTACAAATGTATACAGCTAGATGTAAAATAAATATATACAGCTAGATATGAATAAATAAATAGACATATAAGAAGCACGATATAATTTCACTTAACCTTAATACTAAAAATTTTATACTCAAAGGCACAGTTAATATGTATAATTTCTACTGTTGTGTAGAAGTTAGAGAAGACTTTCCATGCTGAGAGTTTTTCTGAAAGGTTGATGATGGCATTCTCACAAGACTTGAAGGATGGTTGAAGTTTGGGTATGATAACAGAAGAGAGCATATATAATTTGCAGATAATTTTATTATCCATTTTTAAAAATTTCAACATGTATTTTATTTCAGTAACAAATTTACAATTTCCCAAAGTTACATGGTTCATGTTGTCTCCCTCTCTTCTTCCCTCTGCTCTCTTGAAGTTGACAAGCAGTTCCACTGGCTTATACATGTATTATCAATCAAAATGTATTTCCATATTATTCATTTTGGTAAGAGAGTAATTGAATAAAACCAAAACCCCAAACCATAACCCAAATAAACATGTCATTAATAATAAATTTTTATCTGCATTTCTACTGCAATAGTTCTTTCTTTAGCTGTGGATAGCATTCCTTTTCATAAGTCCCTCAGAATTGTCCTGGATCATTGCATTGTTATTAGTAGCAAAGTCTATTACACTTGATCTTCCCACAGCATTTAAATTATTGTGTATAATGTTCTCCTGGTTTTATTTATTTCACTCCACATCAGTTCATGTAGGTCCTACCAGTTCTTATAGAAATCAACTGTTTCATCATTCCTTAAAACACAATAGTATTCTATCACCATCACATACCACAATTTGATCAGCCATTCCCCAATTGAGGGACAACCCCTCAGTTTCCAATTCTTTGCCATTGCAAAAAGTGCAGCTATAAATATTTTTTGTACCTACAGGTCTTTTCCAATTTCTTTTTATCTCTTTGGGATTCAGACCTAGTACTGGATCAAAAGGCATGTTTTTAGAGCCCCTTGGGCATAATTCCAAATTGCCTTCCAGAATGGTTGGATCAATTCACAACTCCAGCAACAATGTATTAAAGTCCTGATTTTGCCACATCTCCTCCGACATTTGTTATTTTTCTTTGCCATCATATTGGCCAATCTGCTAGGTTTAAGGTGGTATCTCAAATTTGTTTTAATTTGCATTTCTCCAATCAAGAGGGATTTAGAACCTTTTTACATGATTATTGATAGCTTTGATTTCTTCACAGATAACAATTTTAAAAATTAAGTTTCTTTCCTCCCCCCCCCCAATCCCTTTGCTACTTGGGAAAAAGAAAAGAATACAAACCTTTTTTTTTTAATTTTAAACCCTTAACTTCTGTGTATTGACTTATAGGTGGAAGAGTGGTAAGGGTAGGCAATGGGGGTCAAGTGACTTGCCCAGGGTCACACAGCTGGGAAGTGGCTGAGGCCGGATTTGAACCTAGGACCTCCCGTCTCTAGGCCTGGCTCTCAATCCACTGAGCTACCCAGCTGCCCCCTACAAACCCTTTTTAACAAATGTAGAACCAAGTAAGGTGGCCTACATCTATAATTGTGGATAACTTGAGATTGGGTGTTCTGAGCTGTAGAGAGTTAAAACAGATTGTAGGTAGATACTAACCAATATTTTTAGTCCCTGGTTTGAGTTATCACAAGATTTCTTAAAGAAGAATAAATTGACCAAGGTCAGAAAAGGAATAAGTCAAAATACTTATACTTTTGGGGTATGTCAGGGAACAGTGGGAGACACAGTCTCAAAATGAACAAAAAGACCCAAATATCAGGAAAAATGACACTCCACAGATTCCACTTTTCAGAAGCTAACTTGGAGTGTTACAGTACCCTATTCTCTCGTCTTTAACTTTTATTAAAGACCGCATCTGACAACTCCAGCTACCTGTTGCAAATGATCTTGTACTCAATGTTCTTGTCTAAGACAACTTCAACTTTAAAGAATGCAATGTCCTTCTTTCCTTGATGAACTTCCCTCCCCCGACTCCATACCCTCAACTAGCAGCTGCTCTTGTTGACTCAGAAATTCCAGATGATCTTGTGCAGCAACGGTGCCCCAGGGTAAAACCAAGCTAAACAGTGTTCAGTTTAAAGTTCCAGCATGTAAACCTAATTTTGTCAATGTGTAGTCATATTCTACAGTGGCAGAAGGTGGAGGAGGGGTTAGGAGGAGGGAAGGGGAAAGGCAGGCAGTGGGGTGGTAGTATCAAGGGAGTACCTCATTCCCTGCCAAAAAGGCTATTTGAATCATCTGAATTCTATGAAGCAGCTCACCTTTCATGGGAATCACGTACAAGCTAAATATTGGTAAGGAGGGAGGCCAAGCACTTGAATGATGAATCTCCCCAAAGTCTTTTCTGAAGTTTTGAAAGAATTAGAAGTTTAAACTTTGCAGTTAGAATTGAAAATAACTCCTAGGAAGGTTATAAAAATCATAAAGCTTATATTTTGCTTTTAATAAGGAAGTAATGGTCAGTCTTCTAACCTAGGGAGTTAATTTTTATCCTTATAATCATTTCATGGTGAGTATGGAGGGAAGGGAACAGGCATTTATTAGCTGCTATTTACCAGTCATTGTATGAACTACTTTACAAATTTTATCTCATTTTGATTCTCACAACAACCCTGATTGGTGAACCATGACTCACTTTTTTTTACCTTGAACTGACAAGTAATCTATAGTCTACAAATGTTGGAGTCAACTGTGTAACTTTTATGGAAAACATATAATTATATAGAAAGGGAAATCCAGGTATCTAATTTAGCATTATTCTTTTTTCACATCATTATCCAATAATGTAAAATCACTAGAATTTTATATTTCTAGATATATAAGAAAGGAATGTTTCTTTTCATTCTGAGTCCCATCTGTCTCTCCAAATCCATAGATTCTCTCTATCTCTCTCTATCTGCCACACACACACACACACACACACACACACACACACACACATACATATGCTCACACATATAGACCCAGAGTTCTTATTTCATGCAAAGAAGTTAGAAAGGCAATTAATATTTATGATTGTTATGTGGAATGACAACAGGTTTAATTTGTGCAATTCCAGAGGGCATTCAAAGAGTCAGGATGCTACTGATACATCCAGGAAGCAAAGGGTTTAGAATCACACCATTGAGGCTGAGCTCTAACGTTAGTCTTTGTGGGAGCCTAGGATCTTAGTCCTTAAGAGACCAATCTGAGTAATCAATGACCAAATTAAGGAGCAGGAATGTAAAATCTCGAGAGTTAGGCACAAATGAAAATAAACACAACCTTGGCAAAATGAGATGAGATAATAAGAAAAGTGAACAAACTTTCTTTCAATAGAACTACTAAATAGGAAGACCAGGAGAGATGAAACAGAAGTCAAAAACTGTAAAGATCCAGGAAGTATGTGTACTTTAGTAAGGACAGAGACAAGTTTCACTAGGTTAAGGGTGCTATCCAAAGTCTTTTCCAATAAAGGCTATTTATATTGGCCATATATAACTAGGTGTCTTAAAGGAGATCACATCCCAGAATCCTGTCCAACAATCAATCAATAGTAATATATTAAATACCTACTAAAGGTTCAGAATATAGAACTAGGGATTAAAAGTCTTTGTTAAAATACCTACCCTTAAGAGGCTTTCTAAAAGGTAAGGTGATATGGAGATATTAAGGACTTATAAAGATATATAAAACATACCAAATATGAATACAAGGTCATTTGGGGAGAAAGAGAAAAATCCAGAGTAATATCAGGAAAGGATTCCTATAGAAGTAGCATATGAGATGAATATTAAAGAACACTGGAGATTCCTTGGAAATGAAGGGAAAAAATGACAGACATAAGAGACAGATAGCACAAAGGCATGGAGATGGAAGTAGAATAGTTTGTGAGGAATGGCAAGAAGGCTATTATTTCTGGAATATAGAGTGCAAACAGGATGAAAATTTGAAAGAAGACTGGAAAAGTAGGAAAAGACCAGGTCTATAAAGTGTTTCAAATGGTAAACTGATAACAAATAAACAAAACTTGGAAGGAAAGATAGGAGGGGATGGGGATTTTTAAATCAGTCACAAATGAGAGAGAAAAAAGGAGGTGGAAGAAAAATAAAGATGCATATTAAAGAATATAACATAAATACAATAGAAATAGATCTTACAACTCTCATAGCTTTGTAACCAAAGAAGTCATGGAGGCAATTACAAAATATCATACTGATAATTTTGATTATATAAAGTTTAAAAGCACAATGACTTTTTTGACATAGGTATGCCATGCTGGAAGATACTGTGCCAATGTCTCCCATGTTTCACAATCAATTCCAAAGTTCATCAGAGATCTTTAGAGTGTCCTTGTATTGTTTCTAATGACCTCCATGTAAGCTCTTTCCTTGTGTAAGTTCTCCATAAAATGATCTCTTAGACAAACACATGTTCGACATTCAAACAGTGTGGCCAGCTCATTAGAGTAAAGCTCTTTGCAGTAGAATATGAATACTTGTCAGTTCAGCTCAAGAAAATACCTCAGTTTCCAGTACCTTATCTTGCCAGGCGATCTTCAGAATCTTTTTAAAATGGTTCAAATGGAAAAGGTTCAATTTCCTGTCATGGTGTCCAGGTTTCACAGGCAAACAATAATGAGGTAAGCACAATGACTCTGAAGATCTTTAGTTTGGTAGGTAGCCTAATAATTCTTTTCTTCCAGACATTCCTTCTGAGTCTCCCAAATACTGAACTAGCTTTGGTACTGTGTGTGTCAACCTCATAATTTATATGTATATCCCTGGAATTTGTACTGCCAAGGCAAGTAAACTTATCTACAGCATTCAAAATGTCTTCATTTTCCATAATGGATGGTTCTATGTATGGATGGTGTGGTGCTAGCTCATTGGAGAACCTCTGTTTTCTTGATGATAATTGTCAGGTCAAAATGAACGCAAGCAGCAATGAAATGATCTACAATCTGTTGCATCTCAGCATTGAATGCACAATCATCTATGAAAAAATAAGTCACACCAATTCTCCCTCTACTTTAGTCTTGACTCGTAGCCCTTTCAAGTTAAATAATTTACTGTCATTGTGGTAGCTGATCTTGGTGCTTTTTTCATCTTCATTGAAGGTGTCCAACAAACTTGCTGAAAACATACAAAAAAGTAGGGGAGCAAGCACATAATCCCACTTCACTCCTTTGGGGACTAAGAAAGCAAGAGATAATCATCGATTATCTAGAATCTATGCAAGCATGAAACTGGCATACAATACCGATAAACTTCTCTAGATGACCTATTTTTGCCACGATCTTCCAGAAGCCCTCACAAATGACAATATCAACAACCTTAGTCAGATAGACTAATGCATATAAACCTTTCCTGATACTGGCATTTCTCCTGGAGTCGTCAGACAACAAGCACTCTATCAACCATTTCTCAGCCTGTTCTGAAGCCACACTGGCTTTTAGCTAGATAATTATCTTCCAGGTAAAGGATTAGCCAGTCATGAAGGACTCTGGCAAGAATCTTACCAGCAATGTCTAAGGAAGATAACTCCCCTTGATTGTCACACGACAATTTATTTATTTTTCCTTCATGGAGATGGACAATGGAGGCATCCTTGATTTCTTGGAAGAGGATAATCTCCTCTTCCCATGTAAATCAGAAGATTTTGGTAAGCTTTTATTTGAACAGTGGTCCCCCTGCTTTGTAAATCTCTGCTGTAATGAAATCAGCACAAGGTCTTTTTTAAAGCCCTTACCTTCTCTCTTAGATTCATTACTTTGTATTGGTTCCAAGGCAGAAGAATGGTAAAGGCTAGGAAATAGAGGTCAAGTGACTTGCCAGGGTCACACAGCTAGGAAGTGTCTGAGATCAAATTTGAACCCAGGACCTCCCATCTCTAGGCCTGGCTCTCCATCCACTGAGCAACCCAGCTGCCCCTGAGGTGTTTTGCCACATTCGAAATCTCTTCTTCATTTGGACATTCGATAAGAGATTGACTTTAACCCCCATGTCTCTAGGAACATTTATTTATCATTGATTGACTGGTGTGGCTGCATTAGCTCTGGATAGTGGAGATGCAACATAAGGCTTTGGTCCATAAGTAGCCTTCAGACATTATAGAAGTGCTTTGGGTTGTTACTATCAGTACAAAACTGAATTTCTTCTGTCTCCTTACTTAGCCAAGAATCCTGCATCTCTCTAAGCTTCCCTTGTACTTAACTTTTGGTGGAGTTAAAAGCTGCCTTCTTAGGGATGGACAAACTATCCTGATGGTGAATCCTGTGGAATTCTTTTTTTTTCATTTAGTAGTTTTGAATTTCCCCATCACTTTAATCAAACCAGTCCTGGTGTTTATGAGTATTATGACCTAAAAGTATCATTGTGATGTTGTACATCACACTTCTGAAAGTTGCCCACTCCATTTCTGCTTCACTGTTGCCAAGTGTTTTTGTTGGCTTAGCTTTCCCTCGAAGTCAGCAAAGAAGAGAAATAAAGGCAGTGAAATTAGAGAAGTAACATTTGATAGAGATTTCAGCACATGGTGTTTAGCCTCTTTGGAGAGTACTGATAAAAAGAAAGAGTCCACACCTACAAAAATATTTATAACAACATTTTTTGTGATACTAAAGAACTTGAAACAAAATAGATGACAGTTGAATGGGTAATAGCTAAAGAAGTTGCAGTACATAATTGTAATGCTTTCTTATTGTGTTCAATAACAATGAGCATGATGAATATAGAGATGCATTGAAAGACTTCCATGTAATGATCCCTCCTGTAGTTAGCTGACCCAGGAAAATAATATGCAAAATGACCACAATGATTTAAATATAAAAAACAGCAATCACAAAACAGCAAAAATTTAATGTTATGAAATTATATAGAACAAATTTAGCATTTACAAAGACATTTAGCATTTAAAAAACTCTCACTCCTTTGGAGAGGTGGGGGAAAGTGTCCATGGGTGGCAAATACCATATATAGAGTAATTTTTTCAACGTGTTGAGCACTTTTCCATTTTTTCTTTTTTATAAAGTATTTTTTTCTAAGATGATTTTCTGGGAGGGAGAAATTTAGGCAATATGAAAGATGTAAATTAAAATCCTTTTAAAAGTCAAATTTTATTTATATTTTATCTTAGAATTAACAAAGGGGGAGTCCAATGGTGTCTATTGGCTAAATGAGAATGGAACCAATGGCACAGAAAGATTTATAATAAAACACTTTGGCAGCTGAGTGGAACATGGTTTTGAAGGCTGGCTGTAGGGAGAACAAAGAGGAGACAAGTGCAGTAGTCCAAGCTAGAAATAAGTATCAAAAGCCTAAAATAGTGCCATAGCCATATGGAATGAAGGAAGTGGAAGAGGACCTATGTTGGAAATGTTGTCGAGATAGAAAACAACTATAAATGAACATCATAAATCATAGAGTTGAATATATGATTGGAAGGACCTAACTGACAAAATATTGAGCTATTTACATTAGGAAGGGTTCCAATAAGACTAGGAAAAAAACACATTTTTGGGGGGTTCTCTAAAAGTCAGCATAATGTAGTATTAAATTTTTCAGTCCAATGACATAATTTGAATCATGGCTCTGATATTTATTAGCTGGACAATGATAAGAGATTTCTCTCAGAGCCTCAAGTTACTTCATCTGTAAAATGTAGTCTTAATACTTGTATTACTTATAAGTTGTATAGAAAGAATTTTATATACATTAAAATAGTTGCTTTTTGGAAAGAATTCTTATTTTGGGTAGGAAGATAGGTTATATAACTTTTGAGATTCTTCTAATATCTTTGTAGAATCTTAAATCTGACACACTTCCTTTGGACAATTTTAAAATGTCACTGGAACCTGACTGTCCTTCAAGATTATATCACCTTTGATACTCATAAGTCATTAGTCCCTTCTGTTCCTGGGATACTTCTGAATGGAAAGTGGAGTGGTGAACTCCTGCAATATTCATTTAAGAGGAGTTCCTATGTCAGGAATCTCTTTATTTCTTACTGAGCTATAATCTTTTGAGCTTTTTCATTATGTCCCCAGGCTGGATACCTTTCCTCCCACCCCTGTCAGCTTCATTGTATTCTGTCTTTCCCTCATTAGATTGTCAGCTCTTTGAGGGTAGGAGCTGTCTTTTTTTTCATATCTGTATCCCCAGTATTTGGCATACACAGTTCCTGGCACATAGTGGGCACTTAATAAATGTTTTTTAACTGACTTTTTTTTTTGTGAATGCGAATGAGCCTTTAGTCATCACTACTATGTCACTACTTTAGTCATCACAACACTATGACAAAACATTGATAAGTAGCATTTATCATAAGAAACACAGATCTCATGTTCTCCAAAATCTCGATAGTCTTCACTGGAGTTTTTGTTCCAAACTAGAGTTAAGCTTCTTATAAGTCATTACTTCTACGTCTTCCTTATAAATTCAGCCATGCACAGAGCTCTAATCAAGGAGGGGTGACAAGAGATGTTTTTGCTAAGGGTGCCTAAAATAATTAATGGAATGAATTGTCTTGAGCACTAGAGGAACAACTGTTTTTAGGGTCAAATTACTAAGAATATCGTTTAAAACAAGGATCAATTGGAGCTCCCATGCCACATGATCCCCTCACCTTCAGAATCTTGCTCCTCTTCATTTCATGCACTCTCACTATGTCCCAGAGTCCCTGAACTGAATTGAAAGTGGGCTTCATGCTGCTTGTCTTGAGTGGAATAAAGGTATAGTCATCATCCTGCTGATACCAACTGTTTCATAATGTTCTTAAGACTTAACCAACACGTATGTCAACAACAAGAGAGATGGCTTATTTACCAAAGCAAAACTCATCTCATCCCAAACTGGAAAGGGAACTTCCACTCAAACCCATCCTCATTCCATTGTGCCCAGGGGTTGACATAGGCTTTTCCCTCTCTTTTTCCCCTTGTTTCTGAAATAAAATGAAAAGTCCTTCTTTAAATTCCTTTTATAGTATAATTACTTCAAGAAATTTTTTTAGTATTTTGAAGAACTGTGTCATTATTAGATATTCTATTCCTTGGTACAGAATGAAGCCTCTCAATATTCTTAGTTAATGATCTCCATGAGTACAGCAACAACAGTAACAAACAACAAAATTACCACCTGGGGCTCAACCGTCTGGAGGAAAGCATTTTCAAGCTTTGCCAGTCTGGTCTTTGGAGGTCAAATAAAGCATCTGTTAATAGACCTATACTCAAAAATCACTCCAACTCAGTAGGATTTGCTGAAACTTATGTTCATTTGGCATAGGCTTTGAGAACACAGGCTCACCTTCATGCCACAATGGAGCTTGGGAGTGGGGATTTAGCAGTGGTAGCAAAAAAAAGGTGTAAAAAGAGGAAAACATTATGAAATGAGAAAGTCATTTCACCTCCCTAGGTCTCATTTTTCTGAACAATAAAATGAAATGTTAGAACCTGACGACATCTAAGATCTCTTCTTACTCTAAGTCCTATAAACTGATGAGTCTGAAAGTTGTCTAATCTTCCAAGTCAATGTACAGTGAACTAAAAACCCAAGTCTTTCTCCATTGATCCCTCTAAAACCAAAAGACAAAAATAAAACAAAACAACACAAAAATCCTAATTCTTGTGACAGTTGATTATCATTGTAAATTACAGGTAACATCCTCACCTCATAAGATGACTAAAAGGAAGGTTTTCTGAAACCCTTAAATTATTTAGAATTATCATTTCTATCATTATTAGCATGACCAATAGTGTGATATGTTATAATGAACAGAATTAAAATCAGGAGCTCTGAGTTCCAATTTCAGATAGTTCTAGGAACTTGTCCTAGTCACTTCTAATCTCTTAAGACAGGTTCTTCTTCTGTAAAATTAGGATATTGGATTACTAGATGATTCCTCAAAAACCTATTCAAATACATGCCCTGCAGATTTATCAGTGAGCTTTTCCTAAAATATAAGATACACCAAGCCAATTTCTTCTTTAAAAAGCTCAAGTGGCCCTTTATTATCTCTGTGATCAAATATAAAATCTGTTGGGAATCAAAGCTCTTCACAACCTCTTCTTTCTCATCTTCTTATGTGTTTTACCCTCTCTATTATTTAGCCACACTAATCTATTTGCTGTTGCAAATGCCTATTTCCATGCCTTTGAGCTGGCTGTGACTTATGCTCCGTGTGTTCTCTTCACCTTTATCTGTCAGTTTAATTCTGGCTTAATTCAAGAATCAGGTCAAATCCTATCTTTGGTGAGAGGCTTTTTCCAATCTCAACTACTCCTGCATTTTCCTCTGTGATAATTCTTTCTCTTTCATTCTCTGCCTCTCTATCTCTGTTTCTTTCTCTCTCCCTCCATCTCTCTCTCTGTCTCTCTCTCTCACACACACATACACACACACACTTAGTCAAAAAACAATTTGTTTCAGCTGACTACAACTCTGGACGTATCTGATTTGTCATGTTTTATACTGGCTTTCAATTGAGATACATTAGTGAGGCACTTGAAAGTTATCTAGCATTTAAGGAATATCTCTGCTTTCTAGTTGCTTAAGGGGTAAAAAAGGTACAACTTTAGAGGAGAGATTTCTGTGATAGTAGATGAGCTCACAACACAATAATATCATCTTTATCTCTAAACAGAGATAATATAATTAGAGAATGTGTACATATCTTTCTATTCTACATGTCTAGATCATCTGTCCATATAGTCTATTTGTATCATTTATTTATATAGATATGTCGTAAGTGTATATATCTAGAAATTTCTTATTTATGTAATCTATACATTATAGATGTATATAACTATACGCATATGCAGGTACATATATAGATTACATATTGATAATTTATATTATTTACTAGATATCAGACACTCTAAGAAATGGGGAGAGAAACAAAAGCAAGGAAGTTTAAATTGGTTGGAAAAGTATGCTTGAGGTAAAAGTGAAGACATTTTTCATACTGGAATGGAGAGGAAGAAATTGGGAATTCTTGTGGAGACCTGAACTTTGGCAAGATAAGGTAAAAATATCTCACCTATAAGAGCCTAATATCCTATCTAAGGTACAGAGTCAGATATTCTGGAGGTGGTGAGGAGGAGATGAAGATGATTCCTAAGAGTGATTGCCATGCACACTGAATATGAAAACAGAAAAGATGAGGATTAAGGATAGAACCAAGAGGACATTCAGTATACAGGTTATTGGATAAGAAAAGTAAGGAAAGTTACAAATGAAGTGAGTAAAGCGTATGTTCATAGAAATGATGAAATTGATTGAACGTGAGGAAGAAGAGATTATTCTAGAAAATATAAGTTCTAGAAGCCAGTGGAGGAAAAGGTTGAAAAAAGGAATGGTCCACAGGTAGTTGGAGTACAGAGGTCATAGAGATTTTGTGACTAAGAAGTGGTCATTGGAGACCTTTCAGAGAAGGACATAGAAAAGAAAGTGAATAGGCATGAGTAAAATGAATTGAACCATCTCTGGTGCTAATTTTCTTGTACATTGGCTATATATGAATCCCATTAGCAGGTTGGGTGGTCCTATTGATGTATTTTTTATGGCTTTTTTGGAACAATAGGAAGAACTTAGTCAGATGACAGCTCATATATCTGTCACTGGAGGAAAAATGCCTGGAAAAAATTAATATAGGATTAAATTATGGTCTAAAGTTTTGCTTTTCAAAATTAAAAAGGCAGAATATGACAATTGAGGAGATAAGTTTCAAATTCTGTGTTCCCATCTTGAAAGACTAGTGAGAATGGAATGTATTACCGAAAGGATTTTCAAAAATGGAAATGACTGGTTCCGGGTTAAGATGGCGGCAGAGTAAGAAGCAGCTCTTAACCTCTCCTGACAGAAACACACAAAATTCCTCAAGGGGACATAAAAACAAGTCCAGACGAACAGAGGAACCCCACAACAGGGCACAGCGTGGAAGGTACGTGGAATCGGGGCATTTCCATGCTATAAAGGAGTGAAACAGCTCTCACTAAATTGTGAGCTGAGCAACCACCCCACCCCCACCCCCTCCACACACAACACCTATAGCGCCGAAGCCAGCTAAAAAGAAATAGAGCAAGTTTGGGGCACCCATCAAGTCATTGGCAGCTCAGGGGCCTGTTCCTGAGAGCAGCAAGCTTTAGGACCCCAAAAAGCTAAAGAAAGCACACAAATTCTGAGCGCAGGAGCAGGACCCAGAAAGCGGAACATGGGCTCAGAGTGCAGGCTCGGGCGGAGGCATGGGTGAAGGCAGACACAGCCACGAGCTAAAGCTCTGAAACCCTGAGTGGGGAACCAGTGCAGACGGGTATACAGCTGTGGAAGCATCGCCCTGAGACTTGTAAAGAAACCTCTGGTAGAGTATCAAGCAAGGGGGTCCAACAGGGGGCTTGACCTTGGAAAAAACCAGAACTCAGACCTCAGGAGCCAAAAGACTGTGGACAGACCCTGAGTACGAGGATAAACCTGAGAAGCTGCTGGGCTAACTATGGCTACCCAGTCTCAGGAAGTTCAGAAGAGAAAGATTAACAACAAGAAAAATAAGTCTTTAACACTCGACAACTTTTACACAAAGAAAATCCAGACAACCAAGCAAACAGAGGAGGAGAACAAACAAGCATCCGGACCCTCCTCAAATAAGGAAAACTCCTCACAAGCTATGGAAGAGTTCAAAACTGAGATTTTGAGGAAAATGGAAGAGATCTGGCAAGAAAATAACAGTTTAAAAGGTAGAATCTTGCAATTGGAAAATGAGGCTCAGAAACCAAATGAACTGATAAGCAAATTGAACACCAGAAATGACTAAATTGAAAAGGAATACCAGAAGATTATGGATGAAAACCAGAAGATTATAGCCGAAAACCAGAAGATTATAGCCAAAAACCAAAAGATCATAGCCGAAAACCGAAAGAATTATAGCCGAAAACCAATCCCTAAAGGCTAGAATTGAGCAATTAGAAGCTAATGATCTCTCAAGACAACAAGAACAAATAAAACAAAGTCAAAAGACTGAAAAAATAGAAGGAAACATGAAATATCTCAATGAGAGAGTGACAGACCAAGAAAACTGGTCTAGAAGAGACAATTTGAGAATAATTGGTCTTCCAGAAAAACCAGAAATTAATAGAAACCTGGACTCCATAATAACAGAAATTATTCAGCAAAATTGCCCTGAAGTCCTACAACAAGAGGGCAATATAGACATTGAAAGGATTCATAGAACACCTGCGACATTCGAACCAGATAAGAAAGCACCCAGAAATATAATTGCCAAATTCAGGAGTTTCCAAGCAAAAGAAAAAATCTTACAAGAAGCCAGAAAGAGACAATTCAAATATCAAGGAGCACCAATCAGGATCACACAGGATCTGGCAGCCTCCACGCTAAAAGTTGGCAAGGCTTGGAATACGATATTCAGAAAGGCAAGAGAGCTGGGCCTGCAAGCACAGATCAACTACCCATCAATATTGACTATATATTTCCAGGGGAAAGTATGGGCATTCAACAAAATTGAAGAATTCCAGGTATTTGCACAGAAAAGACCAGGGCTAAATGGAAAGTTTGATATCCAACCACAAAAATCGAGAGAAACATAAAAAGGTAAATAAGATACAGAGGGGAAAGAAAGAAAACTTATAATTTTTAAATTTGCCTTTTTAAGGGCCTCAGTGAGATCTAATTATTTGTATTCCTATGTAGAGAAATGTTATGTCTAATTCTCTGTAGTGAACTCTATTCACTATTATAAGTATTCGCTATTATAGTAATCAGAAGAATAATTCACAGGGTGAGGGTGGAACATTAAACAATCTAAGATGACATGGGGGATGGGAAAGAGGGGGTGAATAGCAGGGGACACCAAGAGACACTTGAGTGAATAAGAAAAATAGGATATTCTATTACACACAACGAGGGCATGGGAAGGAGAGGGGACAAATACTATTATAAGAAGGAGAGGAAGAGAGCATTAAGAGGTAATAATCAAACCTTACTCTCAGTGTAATCAACCCGGAGAGGGAAGAGTAGCTATACTATCCATTGGGACATAAAACTCTTATCTAACCCTTCTGAGAAAGTTAGAAGGGATAAACCAAGGGGAACAGGGGAGTGGGGAGGTCAAAAAAAAGGGAGGGGTGAAGAAGGGGGAGGGAAGTCATAAGGCCTTTAAAAACAAAAAGAGGGGGAAAATAAGGGAGGGGGTAGAAAGGGAAGTTAATCAAGGGAGGGGATAAGGGATAGCTGCTCAATAGCAAACCACTCGTTTAAAAGGAAAAAGTATAAGGAAAAAGGGGGTAGGAATAGAGGAGGAAACGAAAATGTCAGCAAATGCACAACTGATGATTATAACTCTGAATGTGAATGGGATGAACTCCCTTATAAAACAGAAGCAAATAGCAGAGTGGATTAGAAACCCAAATCCTACCATATGATGTCTACAAGAAACACATATGAGGCGGGTGGACATAGACAAGTTTAAGGTTCAGGGCTTGAGCAAAATCTTTTGGGCATCAAATGAGAAAAAGAGGGCAGGAGTGGCTATTATGATTTCTGACAAAGCCAAATTAAAAATAGATATGAATAAAAAAGACAGGGAAGGTCATTACATCCTGATTAAAGGCAGTATAAACAATGAGGAAATAACACTGCTCAATATGTATGCACCAAGTGGCATAGCACCCAAATTCATAAAGGAGAAACTGGCAGAGCTCAAGAAGGAAATAGATAGTAAAACCATACTAGTGGGTGATCTAAATATTCCTCTTTCAGATCTAGATAAATCAAACTGAAAAATAAATAAGAAAGAGGTAAGAGAGGTGAATGAAGTCCTAGAAAAATTAGATTTAATTGATATGTGGAGAAAAATAAATAGGGACAAAAAGGAATACACCTTTTCAGTTGCACATGGCACATTCACAAAGATTGACCATGTTATAGGGCATAGAATCATTGCAAACAAATGAAAAAGGGCAGAAATAATAAATGTAATCTTCTCAGATCATAATGCAATAAAAATAATAATTAGTAAGGGCACCTGGACAGGAAAATCAAAAACTAATTGGAAATTAAATAATATGATTCTCCAAAACCAATTTGTCAAAGAAGGAATCATAGAAACAATCAACAATTTCATTGAAGAAAATGACAATGATGAGACATCCTACCAAACTCTGTGGGATGCGGCCAAGGCAGTACTCAGGGGGAAATTTATATCCTTGAGTGCATATATTAACAAATTAAGGAGGGCAGAGATCATGGGCATGCAACTCAAAAAATTAGAAAGCGAGCAAATTAAAAATCCCCAGATGGAAACTAAATTAGAAATACTAAAAATCAAGGGAGAAATTAATAAAATTGAAAGTAAAAGAACTATTGAATTAATAAATACAACTAGAAGCTGGTACTTTGAAAAAACAGATAAAATAGACAAAGTACTGGTCAATCTAATAAGAAAAAGGAAAGGACAAAACCAAATTGATAGTATCAAAGATGAAAAGGGAGACCTCACCTCTAATGAAGGGGAAATTAAGGCAATCATTAAAAACTATTTTGCCCAATTATATGGCAATAAATATAACAATTTAGGAGATATGGACGAATATTTACAAAAATATAAACTGCCTAGATTAACAGCAGAAGAAATAGAATACCTAAATAATCCCATATCAGAAATAGAAATTGAACAAGCCATCAAAGAACTCCCTAAGAAAAAATCGCCAGGGCCTGATGGATTCACAAGTGAATTCTATCAGACATTCAAAGAGCAACTAATCCCAATACTATACAAATTATTTGATAAGATAAGCAAATAAGGAGTCCTACCAAATTCCTTTTACGACACAAATATGGTACTGATTCCAAAGCCAGGGAGATCATAAACAGAGAAAGAAAA